>NC_056741.1:270351149-270536149 GCF_019279795.1 Protopterus annectens | reverse complement strand
TTTAAAAACATTACATAATAATTTCAACAAAATTGGCATATGTGCCACACTGTTAACTTAAATTCTGTATTATATTACCAAGCATATCAGTCATAGTTTGTAGTTGTTAAAAAGTATATTTAATGTAAAAGTAAAATTATTTTTACTTATATCTTACTACTTTATTTTATGTCACATATGATGATACTAATTATATTATTTTTTTGTCTCTTACCCAACCCCTTATCTTCCTTTTTTATTTTTATATGTGCGTTCACAGCATTCTAATGTTATCAATTTCTGACAACTCACAAAATGATTTACAACATAGGGAGGTAGGATAAACATTGTGGCTCAGCCTATCTTCCCCCTCCAATGGCTACTACACCAACACTCAGCAAATCTGGTATCCAACCTGGCAGCACTGCCTCTGCAGCCCTGTACTACCTTGGCCCTCTACATCAGGTAACATTACTCTGGCAGTGGTATCTGTATTGATGGAGGTGGTGATTTTTTCACCCGCCAGGAGATGCCAGGCATGGTGCATGAGATCGTGGAAAGCCCCATTAGTGCACACCTCAGCTGGATGGAGAAGATGCTTGCCAGAATGCTGGGCAAAAGAAAACATCAAGCACTCTGACAGCAAGCTGAGGAGGGGACGGTGATGACAGTTTTGACAGTGAGGACTATATTCTCACTGTCCCCATGTTTGATGGGTATGAGCATCTGATGTCCCCTTCTTATCCCAAATCATGGTGTCCCCAACCTGTCATGTCCCTCACCATCCCTGTCTCTTGTCTTGTTTGCTCTGTTTGTCTGCACCTACTTCCTCACCTATCCTACTTACCTGACCCTGACATACCTATGTCCCTTACCCAACATTCTTCTCTTATTGAAATAAACATCTCAAAGATGGACACCTGCCCCCCCCCCTTCACCAAAAAAAAGTCCCATACATAGCTCTCCTCTTTGCACATGTGTCTTCAGGTCATACTTGATTTGATCCAATTGGCTATACAACATTGATTCTGTCCAATTGGCTATACAACATTACTGCATTGTTTACACCATTCTATGGTGAGGTGACAGTCCAAATTCATCCAATATTCTATTCATGTTCATTTTACACTTCCAAAGAAGTAGATAGCTATGGTTCTTTCCTACCCCTCTCCTGCCCATTCCTATATTGTTTTACCTTTGTTCTACCCCTGCTTGCCCTCCATTTCACCACTTCCCTATTTATTCCATTTTTACACCTTTAATCTGTTAAAAAAATTGAATCACACACCACACCCTTGGCAGAAATGACCCCCTAATGAAACCCTTCACATTTGTATTCTTTGCTTGGAGTTTGGCGTCACGTACCATTGCCAAGTGACAGTGAATGGCTTTTCACTTCTCATGGCATGGTGCAGTTACCTCTGCACAATGCTGTTTAAACCCACAAGAAAACACACAGCTGAAGTATAATACAGGCACTGGTATTAAAATTTCATATAAAATATTGAGTTAGACTGATGACTGTATAAATATGCAACTCCATTTGTGCACTGTTGACATAAATCATTTGAGTACCATTTATTTTCATACAGTACTTCACTGTAGTGATTCCCTCTCACATTTCCAATAATTATTACATGTAATTATTTAATTACATCATGAATATATATGCAAAAAATTAGAGCTGGATTCGAGCCCTGCATCATCTGTGCTCAAAATAAGAACTCACTACTATAAAGCCTACTGCCACAGTTAGCTAGGCAGCAGGTGTTTTTTTCTACTCATTACTGTCGAAAGTGCTGACTGCCACTCCTCTCCACGTAGCATGTTTGCAAGGAGGAAAGCAAACCAATAGATCTCTTATAATTTTCTCATTGAAGCAGAGGCCTGCATTTGCTTGCAGCTTAACTAAGTGCAAATGAGGAAAGCAGTATAAATACTTTTTTTAAGCTTATACAATGTATGACACAACATTTATGACATGAACTAGTTATGAACACTATAGTATCTGTTAGCTGTGTCTACCATAGCCAGTATGCATAAATACTTCTTAAGTTCAAGTAGGAGTCATTAAATGTGTATCTTACATGCGCAAACACTTTGCCATTGATCTCGCAAACCAACTGCTCAACCGTGGTCTATGGAAAGTGCTTATTAGCATGTAAGACTTATGTTTACTGCACAGTTAGTCTTCATCCCATTAAAATCAATGTCAAAACACGACAGAAGGGAAGGCACTTTTTAATGACTGAACACATATTTACACTCAATTATGTGTTACCTGCACCCATGTACTTGAAACTTTGTATGTCAGTACTTGTTCCCAAATGTCAACTACACTACAGAAATAAATAGAAAAACTGCATTGTTACTTACCATATATACCTTTATAATGACAATTAAATGCCCTAGGGCAGATAGCCTAGTATGAACCTATGAACCTATGAATAGATATTCAGATTGTCTTACACATGTATTAATGTGGGCAGTAATTCTTTACAAATATGAACATACAAATATGATGACAAAACTGTGTATGTGTCTGCATGCAACAGTTTAAGTGTGTAATGTACACAACATACTGGGAAACAGCTGCCTATGTCTCATTTTTGCATCCAGTTTGACAAGCTGTCTCTTAAAGTATACCTGCACATTGGAAATTTAACAGGAGATAGTACATCTACACTTTGTGCACCACTCACAAACAGGATATGTTAACCACATCATATAATGATGATGACATCATCTATAAAGACTACTATTACAAGGCAAAACATTCTTCAGGGGTGTTGCAATCATTAAATACTATGTTTTGTAGATGAGAACAAAATACTTTCATGTGTCAGCAGAGCAGCCACATTACGTGTGTGTTTCTAAGAGTATTTGCGTAGTCAGAGCAATATCAGTTTGTTTCCTATGAATATCTAATATCTCGACAATCGTACATAGCTACCCATCCAATTCATGCAGACTTCCCAACATTGTCACTCAAGTATGCAATGATGATGTTGCCCACTATAAATTGTCCAATACCATTGTAATTCTCTTTATATCTCACTCCCATTACAATCCACTTCTATTAGTCCCAACCTTTTTTCTCTGTGTGACCTCCAGGTACTTATCCAGAAATTATAATCTCTTAAAAATGAAGGAAAGCCCCTTTATAGCTACTGACTTTGTTATTTTTTGTGAATTACTACTTGTATATCTTTGTTTGTACTTTTTTCTCTCCACTTGTTTTCTTTTTTTTACCTGTATTTAAACAGTATTATTCTTGTATTGTTAAATATCAACATACTGTAAATTGTTTCAACCAGAGCTTTTCTCCTCAGGTCTCCACTGAAAATGGTCTACTAACCCAGCTGGACTAACCCAGTTAACAAATGTCAATAAATAAATAAAATAAATAAATAAGTCAGACTTATGCTGTGGTGCATGTGTTAACTACTGAGTTCTCTAGCTGGTGTACCTATTTTGGTAGGGGTTGTAATCTTACTGCAGTTTGGTATTTGTGTGTGTGTGTGTGTGTGTGTGTGTGTGTGTGTGTGTGTGTGTGTGTGTGTGTGTGTGTATATGCATACATTTGTCTGTGTTCACTGAGCAGACATTCAAGAGACTATTTTTTACCGGCATGTGAGATACTCCTAATACCATCTTCTTCTCACCAGACATTACTGATATCATCAGTTATAAAGTGGTGTCTGATGCTATAGAAGCCAGATTTGTGCTGTGGCACTTGCGTTAAGTGCTGTGCTCTATAAATAGCTATCTAGGGTTCTACTCTCTTCGTGGTCTACTGGTTTGTGTGTCTATTCAACAATCAGTCTGGTGACAAATTTAGAATGACATACAAGTCCACAGCTATGTTAAACCATCCTCCAAACAACTTCTTGTAACTTACACTGATTATGTCATCGTGTATAACATGCACTCTGACAGTATTCAAGACAAATCTGTGCTGTGGCAGCAACAGTAACTACTGTGTTTTAATGCTACTTTATCTGGATATATTTGGGTTTGAATGTGACAGCAGGCAACTTGAATGTGTGTACATATAAATATTACTTTTGAGACAATTTTACACAGAGATGTGACTTCACATCCATGCCACACATTCCACACAACATGTTCTTCTCAGCATACAATGATGCTAACATGCTCCATAAAGTGCAATGTAACAGTGTTAAAGTCAGACATATGTGATGGTTCTAGTGTTATATTGCATGGCATTCATCTTCTATGCCTACAAAGGTGTAATATTCAAATCAAGGCAAGTCTACTGCTGTGCATTTGTGGTTGGTGGTACATTATGGTCACTGTGTGATATTTGGAATTGCTCTTCATTTCAGTACCACTTAGGATAACATTTAACATAGCCCTATGCATCCACCATTCTCTTTTTTTCCTATGGCCACATGACATATTTCCTGTAGATGAGTGGACGCTATCCTCATATCAAATATGCATACACACATCAAGAAGTAGAGTCCTTCCATGAGCTTCTGCATGTAGTCTCCAGATCACTGCATGTGTGATTGCTAATTTTGTCATGGTGTGGTGTGCATGTCCCATGTGGCAGTATGTAATGCAATACAACAAATATATGCATGTGCACAATAGTCTTAGTAACTTCCATCATATAGATATAGGGAGTTTGTTTTAAATGGTATAATAATGGCTAGGATTTATGCAGTTAGCCTAATAAAGTTCTATGACCCTATGAACGTTTGACATGTCAATGTTGCTGTCATTGACATGAGCTATGTTGAGGTGTGGATGTACAATATGGTTACAGGAGGGTATTACAATTTGTGATGTAAGCTAATATATTGCTGGCCACTGCTGCATTTAAATACATGCTCCTTCTATAACAGCTATAGTAATATGCCTCCTAAGAACTGTTGAAATGGTATTATATACTTTTATGTATATTGCTGGCTTATTATTAGGACATTTGTTGTTGTAGTGGAGTAGATCAACATTCTAAACAGTTCTCATTCCACCATCACAGTGACACTTGCAGTATGGCTCAGGTGTGCATGTGTCTACCTGCCATCATTACATGCTCTGTGACAGACATCATTACATGCTTTGTGACAGACAATATAAATTCATACTGATTACATATGCACATAAGTCTTGTTTCAACCACATGTTGTAATGCTGTGATATACCCAACAATATCATATGTTGTGATTCAATTACAACCTTATGGAATTCATTGTATGTGCAGTTGTGTTGCTATTCCCAAATATTACTGAGGTAGTCAACAGCATCATTGTGTGACTATTAGCATTTGTGTTAGGAAATGTTCTGCATGAGCCACAAACAACCAATCTGTAATGTGTCTTTATATGGCATTAGGCCGCACAAATACAGTTTTCACATGACATATATACAGACATATGTTGTGCAATTGGTGTGATTATGTAACATTAGTACAGTTGTATGACTTTGTGAAAAGTACCAGTGTGTGGAATGTGATGCATGACTAAGGCTGTATTTGGAGGCATTTTCACAAATCATTTATTTCAATAAATGTAAAATGTTAAGGGGCATACACGACTAAGCACAGAGCTGCTTGTGGATGCCACCGGACATAATCATCCAGAAAAAATAGACAATCTGCTAGCTGAAAGTGTGTCTCACACTTCACCCCTCTGTCACCACTGGTCATCAGCCAGTGTATACATGAAAACATTATTCAGTTTTTATTCTCAGGAGGGCAGCTCATCTGTGTATTCTCTACAGCTACTAACAGAATCAATGGGCCCAGACACCATTACAGGTTGCCTATAGCATGACATATAACCTGACCTAGCAGACACAGTTGGATCACTACTTCAAGACAGCTTTCAGACAGTCTATGTTCTCATAGAAGGATGTACAGCAACATGCATCTGTCTGATATGGGGGACCATCACTTGATGCATGAAGTTATAGACCCATACTCCTGACTCTCCTCAGCTGTGAGGTAGACCAACGAGTCATCATGGACCTTATCAAAAAGGACACAGGTAATGCCCCAATTGTGTAACAAACACATGCTTAATTTGTTAAGGCTACATCATGTCAGTTAAACCTGTTTGATGTCTTCAAGATGGTTACCAAGGGCATGCATGATGAAAACATTGTCATCCTGCATAACTTGACCTGTCTAAGGCATTTGACACAAATCCACAGTCAGGTATTACAGAGAAACTGTCTCAAGTGGGCATAAACACCTACATCTTCAAGTGGGTAGACAACTGGATCCCATAAGTGACAGATAATGTCAAAGTTTGTGAAGTCACCTCTATTTGGAGGGCAGTGACCAGGGCCATACCTCAGGTTTCTGTTTTAGGCCCTTTACTGTTCAGTATTTAAGTCTCAGAAGTCAAGACTAATTTACACATCCTTTGTCTAACCAACTTTGTGGAGGACTACAAATTGTGGGCACTCATTGAATCCAAAATGTGTATTGGTATAATACAGACAGTATTAACACACACAAAGGATTGTTGCCAGAGCCCTGGATATACAATAGATGAACAAAACTCATGGAGATATTATTTCCTTTATGACAGCAAATACATAAGTTAATTACAATATAGACAGCACACTCCTATGAGTAGACCAAGTGGTATGTCACCTGTGTACTCAGGTAGATGGTATGCAGAACGTCCACCAGCATGTGCCCACAGTGGTGACTAATTACTTGTATGTAGGGCAACTGCTGCATATGTGCAGGACAACCACAGCAAAGGGCATTATAGTCCAATTTTTCTCAGCCCTCATCACACCAGTAATTGAGTACAATGCACCCTTTTGTATGTACTTCGCAGCACATCTTCCAGGGATGAGTTACTTAAGTGTATCACTTTTACCATGGTGAGCTTCCACACATCTTATCAGCCATAATTAAGTATTCTTTTTGATCCATAACGATTAGGAGTTGACAGTGCAGAACCTCCTTCAAGGTGTTATACAAGATGCATGTGTGATACTTGTTCCTGTGATGCACAGAGTAAATACGCAGCTGACTGATAACATTGATGGCATGGGTTACATTCATAAAAGTGTGGATTGTGGCATATATACATATACCATGCAGACTTGTCAGCTATCCAGATTTGCTCATAATTTAAACTACAGGTGTAATAGTGTCCCACTTAACACCTGCAAAAGATGTTAATTTTTGAGGCAGATTTGTTTGATTCCCCTTACAGATTACTGATAAAACATGACAGTTGTACAAGTGTGTTCTTGCAGAACCATATATAATAACTCACAATTACATATGTTCTCTCAGTGACACAGAGTAATGGTGGTATTATTCTGATATTGTTCATGACTGTTGTTAGAAAAATATGTATTAACATGTGTGTGCAATGCTTATTTTAAATAAGGGAAGATTAACACGTTTTTATTCTATATGCAGCATTAGTTCTATTTGAAACTGAAAATATGCTTTTCTGAAATTGTGCTTTCTGACACTGCAAGATGCATTCTGACCTAGTTTGCTAGCACAGCAAAATACATGTTTATGCCTTGGAAATGTACTGGAAAGCAGGTGATTTTCTGCTAGGTCAGGAAATTAAATGGAGAATAATAATAATTTCTGTAGATCCATTCATTATGAACAATAAGCTCTGTTCGTGCTAATGAAAAAGTACACAAGCTGCAAGAAAGTTAGATACTATAAACAATGAACTGCTTCAGAAATCTGTACTTGCATTGTGCTTAAATTAGCCATAGTACCTAGACTTGTAACATCACATAGCAAGTAAGTTATAATTGACCGGTGGTCATCAAGGCCATCCTATTTACTGAAAAATCTTTTTTAAACTTTGAAGAGTCAGCTAGAAATGTGAGAAACATCTGTAAAGTAACAGAATTGTGAACTGGTGATCTGCTACGTCAGTCGTAGTGGGCAATGTCTTGAAAGAAAGGTATAATAACTGTGACACTTCCTGATTTAGTCAGACAAACTCTGTAACTGCATTTTTTGTCTCCTTGCGCAAGAATAAAGATACCTGAACTGAACCTTATGCTTTTGGTCTTTTGAAGTATTTTTCTTTATCATTTTTTTGGTACTTTGGAGCCGGAAACCCTCGTTTAGCCTGGAATCAGATGGGCCAGGTGGCATGAAACTGCACAGGGAAGATACCACACTGGATCTTTTTCATTGAAAGACCTCCGACTGAATTGTCGTGCAAAAGAGGCCAGCCACTTTTCTGATCTACGACTGAAGGCGGGTTCCGTTTGAACAGTGAGTGACCAATCGCTGAGGCTCAGGTAGGGTGAATCTACTTTTTTCTGTTTTAGATCAGGGACTTGATTGTATTTGTTCTGTGAGAATTTTGTTAAAATTCAGGGACAGAAATATTGCTATCTTGTCATAGATCAGGGAAACAGAATGAGTAGGCAGGTAGTCTGAAGGGACTGTAAACACTTGGTGGTACCACATTAAAAAACAAAAGGGTTACGTAACATTTAAAAAGGTTAAGACAAAATGGGTAATACGTGCACAAAAAAATGAAAAGACCCCAAAGCCCACTGTTAACCGAAGATGCAAAATATATGCAATCACAGCGCGCCGACAACGTTAGAAATTATACTAAATGGGTTAATAAATATGAATGTGATGGGAAACTAGAAAGATCCTCGCTTATCAAACTTATCAGACAGTTAAAAACGGATTCTAAAGGTCAGGTTAAAAAACAGCATAAATTAGGAGTTCCTCAGGCACACAGGTGGATTGAGGAAGCAAACCGAAGAGAACAAAAGAATAAAAATTCAAAAGCAATGTTTCTAGACAAAGAGGATAATAACTGGGTTATAGCATCGGCCCCACCGCCCACTCCGGTTTCGGTTTCCTTAACAGTTCCCTTACCAGAATATGAAGCAAAAGAACAAACTGACCCACCTCCACGATATGCAGTTGTTCCTAAAAAACCACTACCGTTTGTTAGAGACCCTATCGAGACTAGGTCTTGAACACGTAATTTAAAAGGGGATATTGAATTATATCAAATGAATGCAAATTCACGGGCTATGAATGAAGAAGAGATATGCCCACTCATAGAAGTACCAAATCCTCAGGCAGGACAAGAAGGGCAGGACCCAACTCTCTTAGTATACAGACCGTGGACACCGGAAGACATCCGGAAAGCCACAGAGGGAATTCCACATCCAAAAGTTAATTTTAGAAAGTTCTTAGAAGACTTACAGGGCATGAGATTAAGTTATCACTTAAATGGAGAGGAAGTAGAAAAAGTAGTCAGACAAATAGTTGGTCCAGATTGGCACATGATCAGTGGCAACTGGAATCCCCGTGACGCTGCACTTAGGCCCCTCCCACATAGCAGCGCAGAACTAGACAACAGAGTGAAAGATCTGACAGACTGAATTTCTGAGAAATGGAAGCATAGGGCAGATGGACTTGCATTAATCAATGCATCCAACAAGAAAGTGAAACTGTGGATAGATATTTTTCCAGATTATTGGAATGTTTTAACAATCACTGTGGAATGCAGGTGCCTGAAGATCAGACACAAGATTCCCCATATGAGCAGCAGTTAAAGAATGCATTTTTGAAAGGCAGTATTGCACCCATAAGTAGTTTCATTACTAAACATATGGTACAATCACTGCTTGAATATGCTAGACATGCCGAAAGGCATTTTAACAACAAAAAGAAAAAGAAAGCCCAAGTATTTGCTGTGGAAGATGGAGAAGTTTATTTAGTACAGTCCGGACAAAAGGGCAAAAAGAATGTCCAGGGAAACAAACAATCTGATCAATGATCAGAGGACTTTGAAGGGAGAAAGAAAAGAGGTGAGTGCTTCAAATGTGAGAAAAAGGGACTCATGGCAAGGGATTGCTTGAAAAATAAGAAGGCAGCAGTGGAAGACAAAAACGATGAGGGTGATGAAAGTCAGGAATCACTAGATAGGAATAATAGAGAAAGGACAAATGAGAATGTGATAGAAGGAGCAGAGAATGTGATAATAGAGGAAGTGCAGGAAGCTACCGATAGTGAAGAAAACGAAATATTAGACCTAGCCTTACTGAGCTTAGAGCTCTATTTGACTGACACAAAACCAGAAGTGACACTCCTGGTAGAAGGGAGGGAAGTCAAATTTTTGTGCAATTCAGGGGCATCACGAACCCCGGTACACCCCTCCAAACTACCAGAAAATTCAGAATCACATGACTTTATTCTAGTAAAAGCAGCTAATGGACAGCTGTATCGGGAGCCTCTCTCCCATAACATTACAATAACAGATCCTGTTTCAGGATTAACCCAGAAAAGCAAAATTGTTGTTTCTGCAAAATGCCCAGTGAACCTTTTGGGCAGAGATCTTATGCAACTATTAGGCATAGCAGTAGCTCCAACCATGCAAGGTATGGAAGCACAGCGACAAACCAATACTCTTGCAGTGCAAACGGAAGGTGAGACATTTTACTGGTACAGCCAGGACTTAGTTATGACTGGTCCTGGAGCAGTAAATGAAGAGTTAATGAATGTAGCTATCAGTAAGTTCCCCTCCCTTTGCATTGACATACAACACCTGTTGCACTGTACTCTGTATTATTGTAATGTACCAGGACCTGACAAAGAATATGAACAAGAATTGTTTAAAAATCATGCAAACAGATTAGTACTGTGTAATTTGTACTGGGACATGAAAGGGAACAGTGTAGTTAGCTGTTCATTACCCCAGGAGTTCTTTTCACTTTACAAATCAAATCTAATACCGCATGTTAGTTTAACAAAAGAGGAAGATTTAAAATGGATAGACCTAGGAGAAAAAGTTACAAAATGGGAAAAACAGACAGAACCACAACTGTCAGAACAGGGAATACAAAGACAGAAACTGAACTGGATAACACAAACACATCCAGCTGTACACTTGCAGTCCAGCAAAGACAGCTGAGAAGCCCTATTATTAGAAGAGGAAGAAAAAGCTTTGTTAGGCATACCAAAAACTCTCTGGTCAACAGGAAAGTCAGACGTAGGACTTATTCGCACAGCAGGACCAGTTACTATCACGCCAAAGTCGGCATTTAGACCACAAAAGAAAAAGTACCCCTTGAGAAAAGATGCAGAGGCAGGTATTAAACCTATCATAGCAGCTTTGCTTAAGAAGGGAATACTGGTGGAATCTCCCGATTCGCCATGTAACACACCCTTATTCCCAGTTAGAAAAGCAAACGGAGAATGGCGTATGGTCCAAGATTTACAAGCTGTAAATGACGCAGTAATACCAAGAGCACCTACGGTGCCAGATCCACATACCTTGTTGAATGATTTAAAACCTCAACAGAAGTATTTTTCTGTGGTAGATATCAGCAATGCGTTCTTTTCGATACTGATACACCCTGACAGCCAGTATTGGTTTGCATTTACATTTCAGGGGAAGCGGTATACATATACGCGACTACCACAGGGCTATAGTGAAAGCCCAACAATATTCTCACAAGAGATGGCAAGTAATTTAGTGGGATTTATCCCACCGAGAGGTAGTCAAATTTTACTTTATGTTGATGACATTCTGCTGGCCGCCCCTACCCAGCGAGATTGTAAGGAAGATACTATAGCATTATTAAAATTCCTAGCAGTTGAAGGACACAAAGTAAACAAAAATAAATCGCAGCTTTGGAGAAAACAAGTGAAATACCTTGGATATGTAATATCCAAAGATGGCAGAACATTAGATGAGGACAGAAAAGTATCGATCTTACAAGCACCAAAACCCACAACCAAGAAGGAAATGATGTCCTTCCTGGGTACGACTAATTTTTGTCAGAGCTGGATCCCAAACTATGCTTTGGAATCTGCACCTTTAACTGACCTGATTTTTAAGAAGCCTATGGCAGCACAAGATTTAATACAGTGGACACCAGAAGCAGAATTAACTTTCTGCAAACTGAAACAATTGATAGCATCATCATTAGTTTTAGGATTACCAAATTATCACAAACGTTTTTTCCAAACTGTAGATTGCAAGCAAGGTTATATGACATCAGTATTGACTCAACAGCATGGGGACAAACAATGCCCCATTGCTTATTATTCATCACAACTGGACCCAATGGTGTGATCTCTACCCCACTGTGTACAAGCAGTGGTTGCTGCTGCAATGGCAGTGCAGGCTTCAGCCTCAATAGTGTTATTCCACCCTCTCACATTGAGAGTGCCTCATGCAGTTGCAATCATTTTACTGCAAGAAAAAGTAGCATATCTTTCCCTTGCTAGGCATCTTTCTTGTATGACTATATTGCTGAGCCAACCTCACATGAAAACTGAATGATGTACTACTTTGAATCCGTCTTCCTTGCTCCCAACTCCTGTGGATGGCACACCCCATAACTGCCTGCAGGTAATTGAGCAAAAGACACTGCCTAGAAAAGACCTCACGGATATTCCCCTGGATGATGCCGAGGTGACATATTATGTGGATGGCTCATGCAAAAGGAGTCCTACAGGACAGAACCTAACAGGTTATGCAGTAGTTTCTGATACTGAGATTGTAGAAGCGAAACCTCTACCACATAACTTATCTGCACAAGCAGCAGAATTGATTGCCTTGACACGGGCATGTACCTTAGCAAAGGGTAAAAGTGTGAACATTTTTACAGACAGCCAGTATGCTTTTTCTACTGTACATGTTTTTGCACAACAGTGGAAGAATCGTGGAATGGTGACATCTACTGGCAAACCAATTAACCATGCACAGTTTATTTTAGATTTGTTAGATTCTATTCAGTTGCCTCAGAAAGTAGCTATTTGTAAATGCATAGCTCATACAAAACAACAAGATAGGATTTCAAAAGGCAATGTGAGAGCTGACACAGCTGCAAAGCAAGCAGCCTCAGAAGCATTTCTTTTGAACGAGGAATTACAACCTTCTGAGATTTTAGACTTAGAAATGTTGAAAACAATGCAGACGCTTACTACACAAGCTGAAAAACAAAAATGGAAAAGACGAGGAGCAATTCTCAAGGAAGGGCTGTACATCTCCAAAGAGGGAAAACCGATATTACCATCTAATTTATTTAGATATGCAGCTTTGTTGAGCCATGGGCAGAGTCATGTCTCAACAGGGGGGATGGTACAGTTAGTGAATCGGGTGTTCGCTACGTACAGGTTTACAAACTACACTAAAAAATTTTGCCTGTCATGTCACACTTGTAATAAACATCATGCACAAGGGGCATTAAAGCCCAAGCAAGGGAGTTTCCCTACACCACCGTATCCATTTCATACTATCTGTATGGATTTCATAGAACTGAGCAAATGTGAAAACAAAAAGTACTGCCTTGTCATTGTGGATATGTTCTCCAAATGGGTGGAGGCCTTTCCGACTAGTAAACCAGATGCAGCCACTGTTGCAAAGACCCTAGTTAAAGAGATTATTCCTAGATTTGGCATACCGGAAAGGATCTACAGTGACAATGGTACACATTTTGTTAACCAAACTATACAACAGTTAAGTCAGTATTTTGGGATTTCATTAAAACATCACTGTGCATATCACCCTCAATCTGCAGGGTTAGTAGAGAGGCACAATGGAGTTTTAAAGAATAATCTTAAAAAACTTATAGTAGATACACAGAAGAACTGGGTGTACTGTTTGCCCCTGGTACTGTTGAGCATGAGAACTGTTCCAAATGCAAAAGGATTGACACCTTTTGAAAAGATTTTCGGAAGAGCTTATTATATACCTCAGTGGAAACCTCTCATGCCTGCAGACCAGGAAGCAGATTGGACACTTGCAGAATATATGAGGAATATGCTAAATAACAAACATCTTTTACAGTTTAATTCTGTTTCAGATAAAGACCAAACTTAACCATTCAAAGTAGCAGTAGCCCCAGGCACTTGGGTCTGGGTGAAGACAATCAAAAAGAAGAATTGGATGACACCAAAGTGGGAAGGTCCGCATCAAGTACTGCTGAGCACGCCCACAGCAGTCAAGATTGCGGAACGTTCATCTTGGATTCATTTGACACACTGTAAACTAGTCAAAAACTTTGAACTTGATAAAACTCTTGCTAACACACAGCAGCAGTAAAATGACGACAAGACCTAGAGACGATAGAAATACTGAACGACTTCAGCAGTATATTCAGCAGTGTTGCATAATCATCTTAATAACTGCATTAGTGACAATGTTCTTTTTGCTGTGGCTTTTGCTGTGGCCTTTCTTTTCTTCAGCCACACCAGCTAGACTGAACAAATGTGATTCAACACTCATAGACTGGCATCTGAACTTTAACACTTACCAAGCAATCAAATATGTGTATGCTGAGACTTTTAATATTTCGAATTGTTGGATTTGCACAGCTATACCAACAGCATACGGGGGATTATTAATGGCTACATTTCCCCTAGGGGTCAATGAGACCCGGGAAAACTTGATTTTTGAGACTACACCTGTGAAATCTAGAGACAAAATTGCATTATTTCTACCTGTTACACAAACAGGAATTGTATGTTTTTTTAAGAATGACACGATTCAAGTAGGTTGGAGTAGATGTAATGTAACAGTTTCTTATAAATGTTATATTAAACCTAAAAATGCTAAAAATACAGAAACAATTTGTGATGCAGATTATGACTCATACTTTGAGTCCTTGCATAAAACTGTCAGTGATATACAACATAATCCTGTTCTTTTAAAGCAACTGTCTATTATAGATAAGAAAATGTTTCATGCAGGGAAGGTGTATATCAATACTAAGGTAGAAAACTGTTATTTCATATGCGGGAAAAAGGCATACAAATATTTGCCTGAGAATTGGTCCGGCAGTTGTTTTTTTGGGTTACCTGTTCCCGGCCATACGACACACTACAGCTTTGTCTCATGGGAGAATTCGAAACGTCAGAGACGTAGCAACGAAAACTGAAAATCCAATCAAGAAACCTGAGAATCCAGTGAGGCAAATTGTAGCAGGCTGGAGAAACCATAACTCTGTGAAAGACAAAAGTAAACTAGCACACATGGACTTGAGTGACACTATCATATCCTGGGCTGGCATAGCCCCTGCATATGGTGCAGTTAAATCAATTTGGGAACTGAGAAAGCTATCCAAACTTCTCGAGGTCATGAGCAATGCAACTTTTTCTGCTCTTGAATTAATGACTGATGAACTGAATGCAATGAGAACTGTGGTGCTTCAAAACCGCATGGCTCTTGACTTCACCCTAGCGGTGAGAGGTGGTACGTGCGCTTTAATCAAAGACGAGTGTTGTTCATTTATTCCCGACAATAAACACGAAATCAACGATCATTTGGAGGTGATTCAGCAAGTGTCAGACATGACCAGGCCAGGCCCAAACCCACTGACTGACTTTTTCCAGAATTTGTTTGGGGGGGTGGGGTTCCATCCTAATGAACATCCTGATTGCCATTTGTGTGGGATTACTTTTGTTAGGAGCATGCATTTGCTGTGGAATTCCCTGCATGAAAAAATTAATCAAAGATTTTATAGACATGTCAGTTTCTGAGACTTTGTATCAAAGTACTGAAATTGAAGAACTGTTGAAAAAGGAAACACTTTCATAAGTTTAAACTGAATGACTCTCTTAGCTGCAAATCCTCAAAGGAAGAGGTTAGGAGATGAAACAAACTGTTTATGCTTTTGAAATAGAATAAAAAGTATCAACAGGGGGGAAATGTTAGAAAAATATGTATCAACATATGTGTGCAATGCTTATTTTAAATAAGGAAAGATTAACACGTTTTTATTCTATATGCAGCATTAGTTCTATTTGAAACTGAAAATATGCTTTTCTGAAATTGTGCTTTCTGACACTGCAAGATGCACTCTGACCTAGTTTGCTAGCACAGCAAAATACATGTTTATGCCTTGAAAATGTACTGGAAAGCAGGTGATTTTCTGCTAGGTCAGGAAATTAAATGGAGAATAATAATAATTTCTGTAGATCCATTCATTATGAACAATAAGCTCTGTTCATGCTAATGAAAAAGTGCACAAACTGCAAGATAGTTAGATACTATAAACAATGAACTGCTTCAGAAATCTGTACTTGCATTGTGCTTGCATTAGCCATAGTACCTAGACTTGTAACATCACATAGCAAGAAAGTTATAATTGACCGGTGGTCGTCAAGGCCATCCTGTTTACCAAAAAAATCTTTTTTAAACTTTGAAGAGTCAACTAGAAATGTGAGAAACATCTGTAAAGTAACAGAATTGTGAACTGGTGATCTGCTACATCAGTCATAGTGGGCAATGTCTTGAAAGAAAGGTATAATAACTGTGACACTTCCTGATTTAGTCAGACAAACTCTGTAACTGCATTTTTTGTCTCCTTGCACAAGAATAAAGATACCTGAACTGAACCTTATGCTTTTGGTCTTTTGAAGTATTTTTCTCTATCAACTGTACATGCTTCTGTCTACTGTTGTTCATGAGCCTGTTACTATGTATGCCGCTTGGTTGAGACTTATGCTGACATTGCATTCATATTCTGGGAATTCATTTTGCACATCTTCACAATATGTACCTAGCCCTATTGTATATACCTCTCCAATGATCATGTCTGGATGCTTATATCACAAAAGAAATCTTCTCAATTGATATTTCACCTTGTGTGGCAGTCACATAATATACAATAACTGTGTAATTATATGACTATACCCACACAGGAGGTGTAAGCAGCAGTATGTACAGTATCATGCAGATATGTGATTACTATTCATGCTACAACTGTCTTGTCTTTGTGCTGTACATACATTGACATGCCCTCATCTGCTGTACATTACGTTGTTTCACATGTTCTCTTCCCCTGTGTTCATTCCTACAATTTGAGTGGGTGGCCCTTTTCAATACACCCTTCCCCTGAATAAGTATTTATAATGGCAGTCTATGTACCCTTGCTGATCACTAACAAAACTTTTATTCAGTATGCCTAAAACAGGTTTGCACACTACTCTGCACTGACTACACTTCCATTTAATGTCTTAGAACTATATAAATTGCTTCATATTAAACCAACTGCTGCACAAAGTGAAAAGTTGCCTTGTAGTAAAAAAAGAAACAACCACCAGTATATCCAACAAATTTAATAAAACTCTGACATCTCAGCCAAAGCCTTCATGGAGTATAACACAATGTAAAAATTTGTCCCATATATACACATACAAATGCATCAATTAAACAATTAAACAATTAAGGAAATACTCTCCAGTTACATTCTTTATTTAGTCCCCTTGGAGACAGGCTGTCAAATTGTAAAACATAAGTGGATTCTTTTAAAAGCAACTGTTTCTTAATGAAAGAAACATCAAATCTAGATATTTATATATTTTTCCAAAACAGCACCTTGTAGCCCTTTACTTTCTCCATCATGAAACAAACTAAAATGTTCAGCTATAGAGCACTCTGCTGTTTTATTATCAATATCCCTCACATGCTCTAAAATTCTAGTTTTAAAACACCTTTTTGTTTCTCCAATATAGAATTTGTTGTAAGGACATCTCAAGGCGTATATAACACCTTCAGTATTACAATTGAAATAACCACAAGTTCTAAAAGGAGCATTATAAATTCTACGGAAAGGTTTTATCACGTACTTGCAAGCCTTACACTTGCCACAAGCAAATGTGCCACACATTGTCAAACTACATGGTATATTAGGAGATGGAATCCTGAATTTACCCTTTACCAAAAAAAAACTGTATACTTTTTCCTTTTCTATAGGAAAGTACTAGTTCTTTATTCAACCTGAAGCATCCCTTAAAGATGTAAAATATTTCCTAGGGTCCTTATAAGCCTATCTATGCAACCCAAATGTGACCCAAAATTTGATTTATATAGGTGGTAATTTACTGACAGCCTCTGTCTGGCATTCTGAAGTCACAATTGTGATTTTAACCATGTGGGTACAGTCAAACAACCAGTTAGTTCTCCACTGCACAGTCACAGCATAAAGATTTATATTCAGCTTTACAACTCTGATAATAATGCCTACATAGGAAATAGTGTCAAAGGCCTTGGCCAGGTACAGATATGCTGACCTTTTCAAAGAAATTAATAGAGATAAATAAGCAGGGCGTGTCCTTGAAAAGGCTGATTTGATGAGGGCACAGGGTTAAAAGAAGTTCACCATCCAGATTAATGAAGTCTGAGATAATTTACATATGGGTCTAGTGAGACCAATGTGTCTATAGTCACGAGGGTCTGTGGTCAAGACACTCTTACTTAATGGCATTACTATCACTGTTTTCCAAGCTTTAGGACTATAACCAAAGGAGAAGCTTTGATTAAAGAGGCTATGCAGTGGTTCAAACAGACCATATTTGGCACTATTAATCAGGTAATCATGGCTTTAAAAGAATGCATATGTTCTTTTGGGTTCATGTTGCCATTGTTTAATAAAGCAAAATTTGCTTGAGGGTTTGTTTTAAATTTGTGTAGTCTTGAACATAATTTCCAGCAAGAACTTAAATGAAGCTTGCTAACTGTTAAAGGAAGCACTCGTTTCGGAATATTTCAATCATAAAAGATCAATCAAACTATTGTTATCTTTCTCCACCAAAGTCCATAACCATAAATTACAGACACTTCATTGTGTGTCCATATCTTTCTTACATCTATGATTAAAAATATGAACACAGTAAAATACTCCAACTTGCTTTACACAAATACTTGTTAGCCCTACAGAATCAAACTAAAAAGAATTATAATGGAAATTATCGACAAGGACATAGGAAACCTCAAGACACAGGATCCATCCCAGATTGTCTTTGTCAAGGAAGGCCATGCTTATTGAATCTAATAGATGATTTTGAAAAGGTCACTAAAGCAGAGATGATGGGAAAACTGTGTATGCTGCCTGCCTAGATCTGGCTAAAGCATTTGATACAATACCCCACTCGGAAATTGTCAACAAGCTTACAGAACTATGTATAAACTTACAGAACTAGGTATAAATTATAACATGATGGATAGCTAGGTGTCTCATTTATAAGACCCAAGAGGTTAGAATCAGTGAGGCCACCTCCACAAAGAGGGCTATCACCAGTGGGGTCCCCCAGGGCTCTGTGCTATACCCACTCATTGGCATCTACATCTCGGATGTCAAATTCATTGTCAAAGGCCTCTGGCTGACAAAGTCTGCAGGTGATTGCAAATTGGGAGCAGTCGTTGAATCCTCCCAAGATGAGAACACGGTTCATGAAGGTATAATACTGACAAACACTTGGTGCCAAAGCCATAGCTTAAAACTTAATACAAAAAAATGCATTATAGTATACTTGCATTCATGTAAGCATGATGCATGGAGTGCATATGTGATTAGCACTGCTGCTCAATGCGTAAACATGTAAACTCTGTATAGGCTCCACTCTAAGCCTACACAGAGTTTATTGAAACCCCAGGATAATTTATTGTATCACTATTGTGTTATACTTCCATTCAGTAAAGTTTTCAGAATTTCTTATGATATTAGTTGTTATTTGTTATTCTTCAAAATAATTCTTCAAATAATGGCATGTTTATACTATTCCACAAAGGCAACATCTTTTAATGTCAGTTTTACATATTACAATTAACAGGCCATTTTGTCTTGCTTTATTATTATTTTAAAGTGTATATGTTCACTGTTGATTATTACGTTATTATTACAATATTACATTTAATATATTTATTGCTCTCTTCTACTCTAAGGGATGGTAACAGACGATGTGACACCCTCAACCCCATGTAAAAAAGTGGGAAAAAATGGTGTTGATGATATCAACTGAGAGAGAATTGTTTTAACCCCCCCCTCACCTGCTTTCAAATATCTGTTAGCCAAAATGTAACCCCAACATTCCCATATGCGAAGATCTAGTAGCCAAAATTAATGTGATTTGCAGCTAAGGTAGTGTTAAGCAAATCCAAGCTAATTCCTTCATGTCACTGTTCACTGAAACAAAAATGTAGTACTTATAATCTGAATACATTCAAGAAATAAATATGTATAGCATGGAAATGCTTTGTTACTGCCAAAAGCTAGCATATAACTGAAAAGGAGTCCTGTTGCAGTTTGTAAATACCTATATTGGATCTTGTGAGTATCATAAACACAGTAGACATACTAATTTTTATTTATTTATTTATTTATTATTGCTTAGCCACATTGGTGGTCTGGCCTGTGGATCCTCTTCCATCATGAATCAAGCCAAATAAGTGAACAATGCAAATGTTTCTTATATTCATACAGGATACTACAAACATTTATACTGAGTGCAAAATAGTTAGTAATATATATATATATATATATATATATATATCTATTGTGTGTGTGTGTACATATATATATATATATATATATATATATATATATATATATATGAGTGTGTGTGTGTGTAGTTTTATATATATATATATATATATATATATATATATATATATATATATATATATATATGTTCATGCACAGGCAATAATGTTCTTCTTGCCTACTAATACACTAACACAGTTTTTCCTATAGCAAGTGTTCAGGTTGTTCTTAAAAATATCTAACTAGTGTTTGCTTTAATGTAGTTTGATAGTCTAGACCTTGCATCACCTATTCTCTCAGAGGACCAGTTAGTAGACCTCTCATTCCTATATAATCTTCTATATAAGTTGCCTGATAATTCTCTGCTACTTTTTGGAAACCCTAAACATTCTCAAAGGTAGTTGTCTCTAAATGCCCTATATACCTGAATAAAGTCCGGTACTAAATGTCTGTATGAGACATTGGTCAAGTTCAGATATTTTGGTCTTTCATAATAAGTTAAATTTTCTTATCCAATTTATTCAAGCTTATTTTCTTATAAGACTTCCATATTGTTTTTCCATAGTTGTGCATGGGTGTAATTAACAAACAATGATTTCATCATGTCTGATTTCCTAGACTTAAATATTTTGTGCAGCCTATAGTTCTATAACTATCATTGACCAATTAGTTGATATGATTAGAAAAACTTAGATCTGGAACTACCCATATACCGAGGTCCTTACATGAATCTACAGTTTCAATCACTGTGTGCTGTATTAAATATTCACCTTTCAGTCTATGTCTCCCAAGTCTTATATGCTTAATTTTTGATGTATTAATCATCATATTCTTATCCTGCACCTAAATGGTCAATTTAGTCAAGTTCTTTTGTAGACATGCATATCTGTGACACATGTAATCAATTTACAAATTTTCAAATGATCTACACACAGTCTGTAGAAGACCTCAGATGAAAAACCTTATACCTGACAGATACAATGTAAACAACTATGGGCATAGGAGAGAGCCCAGTGTGACAAACTGATTGTAACAGAGAAATTAACCTGCCCAGTTGCTAAATGATACTTGCCATATGTTATTTGTAAGCCATGCAGCTACCCATCTTATCAAGAGTACACCAGTACTTAGTTGTTCTAATTTATTGATCAGTGTTTTGTGTATGGCCCTGTCAGATGCTGAACGTAAGTCTATATACATTACACCACAGTACAATTTTCATTTATAGCTATTATTATATTATTAAGAACATCATGTTATAGGTGGCTATAGATCTATTTCAAAATATGCATGCTGATATATCGTTTCAAGTCTCAACCTTTTCAATTATGATGATAATTTATCCAAAATAACCTTATCCATTGTTTTTCCACAACATGAAAATAAACTTAAGGGTCTGAATGACAATGGGTTTGTCCTATTCCCCTTTCCCTTAAAGATAGGTTTAACAAGTGCACGTCCCCAGTCATGAGGAATTACCTATATTTGAATGACCTACTGAATAACAGATACAATGGTACTGTTGAGTTCATGCTGAAGTGTTCTCAAATCCATCCACCCATCCATCCACCCATCCATCCATCCATCCATCCATCCATCCATCCATCCATCCATCCATCCACAACCCCTTTTTCTCATTTTTTTGCAAATGGGGTTGGGGTGTCACTTCTTCAGTGACAATCATCTAGAGCCAAAGTTTATACTGCTAGGTGGCTTATTACTAATCCATCTCCACCCATGCTTTTTGAGTCCAGTTTAAATAGTTCTTTTTCAATACAATCTAATTTGTTTACAGGATCTAAGGTTACCTGTATGTTATTAGGACGATTTATCACCCCCCTTGTTGAGCAATACTGCTTTGCATATGATTTTGTAAATATATCTGTAAGCTGTTCTAAGAAAAACTTTTACAACTTACACACAGTTTATTAATTTGTATGTGATTACTCTTACCAAACTTTTATATCTATAAAATGGTTTCCAATCATGCTCAATATATTTATGTAAATGTTCTTCAAAATGTTTCGATCTTGTCTCACACTAGTTAGTCTGTCCAGCTTATTTATTTTAGTTTTCAAAGGTACAGTTCAACCTCTTCTCCATATCTTATATTTTTTTCTCTCTCCTTTATCAAGTATCTTCTTATGGAAATGTATCCTCCTGACATTGTTTGTCTAGATCCTGATTTTTGAACATTTGTTTTTTTTGCATTAAAGAAATGTTTCTTTCAAAAGTTGTCACATTCCTTCTGCAGTCTTTCCATTGAACACATCACTCCAATTAATTTTACATAGTGACTGTTTGGCTTCCTTGTAAACTGTTATTAATATTCTTTGTACTGATGTGGATTTCAATTTTGCAAAATTATCTAGCAAAAAATATAAGCTTTGTAACCACATGGTCACAGCACAGCAATTGTGGTAAAAGTTGACATGAAGTAACATTCGTTTCCTTAAGAATGCAAACTGTTTAGTATGTTACATTCCCTGGTTATTTATAATCTGAAGCAATTGATGTTTCTGAACATAGTTTCTTATAAATGTTGTTGAATCAGTAATACAATGTGGTGTCACAGACCATTGAGGCAAAAAGTAATTCTTGATAATATTCAACAACAGAGTAGAAAACAGCATATTCATAAACAAAATATTTTAAGTAGACTCAAAATATAAATGGAAAACTATGGGGCATGCATCTTCTGAGACTGGACATACAGTTTTAAATGGATGTCAGTTTACTGTAAGAAGGGGACCTGAACAACCAAATGCCTTTCGGTAATATTTTGTGCAGTAGGTACACTAATTCACAGTGATTAAATATTGAGTCCAGCCTTGAATTCTTCATAGCTCTATGTATTCCTAACTACAACATTGAGTTATTTCCAAGCTGTTGATGCAGTCTTATTAAAGGTGTTTTTTTTACAAAGTAAAATCAAAATGATACCTTGACTGAGTCATAACAGTACAGAATTTCACTTGCATGCAGCATAAACTGATGATTACTGTAATCATTAGTAAACTTTGATTTTTATTTACTGTACTGCAGAAGATATTGTATTTGTCTTTGACAAGTTGCTGAAATTGAAACACAATGAATTTACTTTTACAAATTCTGTTACCTATTTTGGCTTAGACAATTTTCTTTAATATAAGCTTAACTCCTTCCTGGTCTTACAGACAGGAATAAATAAAGAAAATAATTTCTCCAAGGCAGACAAATAGCTAATAAGTGAAGTTGAGATTTATGAACATGGATTATGTAATGGAGTTTGTGTACTGTGTAGCACTAAAATGACTGCTTACAGGATAGGGATGGGGAGTCTAAGACTTGCAAATACAACAGCTCTCTGCATTCACCATCCACTGGACTGATCTCCTTGGCAGACAGTTACCTTGCACTTGGAATCCACTCATGTCATATACGGATGGTCTGGAGTAGCGCAATAACAGGATGCATGTTAAAAAACACTTGTTATGCACAGTGTGTATCTAGCCAAAGAAAGAACCAGAAAGTGAAGTAGGCAATACTGCTATATCTCCAAAATGAAATATGAAAGCAGTCACTCACACCAGTCCTGTTAATTATAAAAAAACTTTAAAATATTGCTGGAAAAGTAAGGCCGTTCATGTCATTTGTAAAACAAAGTAGCCTTCTGCTGTTTTGGCAATATTTAAATGATTATGCAAAGTCTCTATAAAAAGCAGCTTGGTACAATTATACTGCTTATGTAAAATATTTGTACACAGTATGTGGTGATATGAGGAGAGGAGGTGAGAGGGTACACTTTATGCTGGGAGCACCAGTAACATACTAAAACAGGGAGAGAATGATGGAAAGGAGAAATTACACTAAAATTTACTACCCTGCCATGGGTGATATTTACCCATGACCAGTGGAGTTTACTTTTGGGGACTAAACTGAAGTATGTAAATTTCACTGTAGATGGGCAAATCTTGCATCAGCCAACACTAAGCAGGGATTGCAGAGATTGTGAATGCTACTACTTCTTAGGTTCATAGGTGTGTACTAGGCTAATGGCCCTGGAGCCTTTACAAGCTTATCCCATAGGATTACCCTGGCATCATGCCACCCGACCTTAGGTCCCAGTGTTATTGTTGAACAGAGGCACTGGAGTGATCTCTAGCGTGAATTTTCTATTTCCCATCCACTCATCAAGATTTCTCTTGAAGAGGGACAGTGAGGTGCTCTGTTTGACATGTATGGGAAGTCTATTCCATAGCATGGGCAGTCTCTGGGTTATGAACCTGTCCCTCCAGCACATTATGTTGATTGTGGTAATGAGGTTGAGGTCTCTGGAGCATGTGGCGGGGGAGGGATTGTGATTTCTTTACATGTAGCATTTCTAACAGAGCTGGGTCAGACATTGCTTTGTAAGTCAAGCAGAGATTGCCTCTAAATAGTCAATAAGAAACAGAACAGTTGGAGTTTTTTGAGTATGTCCATATAGGACAAGTTTTTAAGGCCTAGGATCCTCTTTGTGAGGTACTTTTGTGGCCTCTCCAGTTGTTGCAGGTGTCTAGTGAGGTACATGCCAAATGGGGCATTGTACTTGATGGCTGGCCTAATGAGGGAAGAGTAGAGGGACACAATGACCTCTTTTATCCTGGATGCAAAACCTTTAGTAATGAGATGTGCCACACAGAAAAACTTTCTGACCACAATGGCAATGTGGTGGTCAAAAGAGAGGTTGCTATCAACCTGTATTCCCAGATCTCTTATAAGTCCTTCTGTGTTCAGTGGACTACCATTGATGTGGTAATTCATGGCAAATAGGTTTTTCCAAAAGGGGATAATGACACATTGTTTAGCATGGTTTCATTGGTCTCAGTGAGGCCTTACTATAGGATGTCAACATCACTTGGGGAGTTAATAATGGCTCCCAACTTGCAATCTTCTGCGAACTTTCTCAGGCAAAGCCCCTTTGTTTTGGCCTGGACTTCTGAGAAGTAGATACCAAACAGGAGAGGACCCAGGACCAATCCCTGTGGGACTCCACTTGTGACTGGTCAGCAGTCTGACTTGGATTCAGCTACTTTCACACTGTGGGTTCTATCTGTGAGCCCGTTTGCAACCCACCTAGTGATATATGGGTTGATGCCTAGCTCCGTGAGTTTTTCTACGATTCCTGAGTGGAGAATGGTATCAAAGGTCTTGGCCAGATCAAGGTAGGCTGTATGAACCACCTTGCCTTCATCCACAGCTCTGGTGACTGACTCAAAGAAGTCGACCAAGTTGAGCCAGCATGATCTACCCTTCACAAAATCAAACTGCGTGGGATCCAGAGTTTGGAGATTCCCTATATCCTTGTTTATTAGGTCTATGATGATGTGTTCCATAACTTTGCATATCAGACTTGTCAGGCTAATGGGGCAATAGTTTCCAGGGTCTTTAGTCACTCCTCCTTTGTAGAGAAGGATGACTATAGCAGTGTGCCATTCAGTAGGGACAAAGCCTGAGGTGCAAATGTGATTGAACAGGGCACACAGGTGAGGTGCCAGTTCACTCTGTAGTTGATGTAGAACACAGCCAGTGATATTGTCAGGTCCTATAAAAGCTGTATTCTTGGCTTTAGACAGTGCTGTTTTAACCTGTGCAGCAGTAATATTGGGTGCCTGGCAATCTACTGGTATTGCGATTAGTCCTTTGGGGAGTAGAGAGGGGTAAAGTTGGCACTGAATCTGTTGGTCAGTATATTGGCAATATCTGTTGGCTCAGTATAGGAGGTACCATTGTGCGGTAGCTCAGAGCAAATCTGGGTATTGCCGTGGAGATTCTTTACATAACTAGCCCTTGTGATTGTCTTTACTATCTGCTGCAATTCTGTTTTCATAGCTAGCTTTAGAGGATTTGATGAGGGATCTCAACTTTTTGTTGAGGCTGATAAGGGAGTTTTTCCAGTCTTGGAACTTCACCTTATTCCGCATCAGTTTCCTCCTTCTGTTGTAGAGTTTTATGGCAGGGGACCACCAGATTGGCTTCCTTTTTTTGGAGGAGAGTGTCTTGGTTCTTTTGGGTATGGCGAGATCCATGCATTTGTGTACGTGTTTGTACAGTGCATTGGTGTATGATTCGACAGTCATGCAACTATTCTCTATTTGCATGGGTGCCGTGAAGTTAGCCACCTCTGTTTTTAAGAGCCCAAAAGTTAGCTATGGAGAAGTTTTTCATGGTGGTTACCTTTGCTGGGGGGGGGGGGAGTGATGTAGATTTCCAAGGTGATTAGTTTGTGGTTGGATCTAATCAGGGAGGAGTTGACTATTGGTGTAGAGCAACGATAGCCCATGTTCGTAAGGACCAGGTCAAGGCTGTTGCTACATCTAGTAGGAGTAAGAAAGTGCTGGTCCAGGGCATTGGAAATAATAAATTCCAGGAAATGTTGGGCAAGTGTATTGGTACATGAGTAGTTTTCCCAGTTAATGGAGGGGTAGTTGAGGTCACCCAGTATGAGAGTGTTAGGTTGGACCCTAATATTCTCCATGGTGCTTAGGAATGTTAAGTGTGAGTCTTGGGACATGATTGGGGACCTATAACAGGCTACAACCTGAATCGCTGTCTTACCCAATGTTAGCTGCACCTGAAGTATCTCTGATAGGTTATGTTGGGCTACCAGTCTGGAGGTGTGCGCATCCTTTATGAATATGGAAACACCACGGCCTTTGGATTTTTGGTGCAAGTTCTGGGACCGAAAGGTGTGGAATGAGTTATAGCCTGGTAGTGCAGGGGTACATTCTGCTACCTTGAACCAGGTCTTTGTTACAGCACAAATGTCGATGCTCTCCATTTTAAGGAGTGCCTAGAGTGAGTGCATTTTGAGATTTAGCATGATACTCAAATTGCATTTGTTTGAAGCTGTTACAGTGGTAATTTGGTCTTTGGAACACTGCCTAAAAAAAGGCACTATAGGGGTGGCAAGAGCCTTGGCCAGTATCCAGAATCGCAAGTGTGACAGATGCAGGCCATCTCTGGCAAAATATCGAGGTATGTCAATCATGTCATCCCAAGCAGATACTAGATCTCCTTAGAATGGCACTAGAAACTTAGCCAATTGTTGAAATCAATCATTTTCTGCTTGTACTGTGGTATCATTCTGGGTGATGGTAGGATGCTGCTCAGGGCTAGGATCATACCCACCTGGGCTACATAATCCAAGATCTCCTCCATGTCTCTTTTCTTGTAATCCAGGGAGGTACTTCTCAGGTCATTCACACCCACATATACAATGACAATCATATTTTTATTTTATTTATTTATTTATTTATTTTATTTTATTTGCTTTTGGTTAACCAGGATAGTCCATTGGGCCAAATGAACCCTTTTTCAATGGAGTCCTGGGGAGAAAAGCTCCATCAAAGATTACATGTTACAGAGATTTACATTACATAGCATACAAGACATAACAAGGTACAGAGGTAGCAATCAGAAAAGTTAAAAAACAAAATTAAAAAAAAAAAGAAACAAAATTATATCTTAAAAAAAAGAATTTTTTTTTTTTTTTTTAAACAATTTTTTTAGAAGTGAGTAGATATATGCAGAAGGCTTTCAGGATGATAGGTATTATTAAGAAATTGATTACTAGCTGCAGTAGAGAAAGTGAGAGGTGGAAGACTGCAGAAAGTGGAGAATGATTATGTGGGGTGGGAGCAGGAGCATTCCCATGTGGATGTTAGGTAGGAGTGGAGTGATTTTTTTAAAGGTAGGAAGGCTGGTGATGGTACGAATGGAGGGAGGGAGGGAGTTCCATAGGCGTGCTAGGGAAAAGGAGAGGAGGTTTTATTTTTATTTATTTTACATTTGTTTACCAGGAAAGTCCGACTGGAACAAGATCCATTTACAGCGAAGGCCCAGAGAGAATAGTTCCATAAGAACACAATTTACAACAGAAAAATTCTGTACAGTTGTATATATACAATCAAAGAGATTTCTCATATAACAGTTTATACACTATTTACAATTAAAGAGATATAATATACAATAGATTGTTCTAAGAAAGTTTAGCTTATACATTGTAGATCCTGGATGTCAGTGTTGGTAGAACTAAACCCACATTGACTGATGTAGTCAATAACTGATGGCATGAAGGAGACATCTGACAAGATAAAAAATATTTGCAAGATGGTAGGCCCTATGTGGGAGTATCTGAGCACTGTATATTACAGATGATAAATAGTGAGGAGAGGAGGGTAGCAAGATTTGGTGGAGAGCAGGAAAGCATTTATGTGATGCAAGGACAGAGCCATGACTGCAAGATGTGTGACTTGAGTGTCTTTTTGAAAAGTGAGATAGATTGTGCTGAGGAGATATTTTGGGGGAGGTTATTCCATTCCCTAGTGATGGTGTGGGAAAAAAAGAGATTTCCCTGCAGAATTGTTGGCTTTGGATATGCAGAGCAGGGTTTTGTTTGATGAGCGTAGAGGATGATTAGCTGAATATTGGTTTAGTAGGTGGTTTAGGGCTGGGGTTTTGTGGGGGTTCCTTATTATGTTGAAGGCGAGCACTAGTTGATGGTAACTAATTAGTTGAGGAAGTTCTAACCACTGTAGTTCCCTTAGAGCAAGACAGTGATGACTTCTAAAAGTGGAGTTATTGGCGAACTTTGCAATTTTATTGTAACATGATTCTACTTGTCTATGTCTGTTTTCCTGACATGAATTAGGATTGGTGATGCATACATTAGGGTAGATAAGCAGTGGGTTTGGGCTAGGGAGATTTGTGCTTGGTCTGATAGGAACTGTTTGTGTTTGTATAGAGTTCCTAATTTTTTATGTACCTTTTTAATGGTTTGTGAGATATGAACATCAAAGTTAAGATCCTTATCTATTTCAACCCTGAGGAGCTTAGTATGGGGGGGGATTGTGGTGCCATTTTTGGAGGCGATACTGAAGAAAGGAGGTGTGGATCTGGATTTATTGGGGGTAAAAAGGAGTAATTTTGTCTTGGGGTTTAAAATAAGTTTGATATCAGTAATCCATTGTTCCACGGAGCAGAAGGATTCTTGAGTAACCTTTTGAAGAGTGGCTATGGATGGGGCTGAGCAGATGAGTGTGGAGTTATCTACCTACTGTATAAATGATGCATGCAGGGTGGCGGTATGTAGTTTGTTAGTGAAAATGGTGAAAAGTAGAGGACCTATTATTGATCCTTGAGGAACGCCTATAGTAGTTGGTAGTAGAGGTGATAGCATACCTTGCCATTTGACTGATTGTTTTCTATCTGAGAGATAGTTTTTGAACCAGGAAGTAGTGTTGAAGGCGAAGGACATGGTGGATAAACTGTCTAAGAGTAGAGTATGGGAGACCATGTCAAATGCTTTAGATAGATCTAGGAATACGGCTGATACGAAGTTGTTGTTGTTTCTTAGTTGGTTAACCTGGTTGGTAAAGGAGAGAAGAGCAGTAGTTGTACTGTGGTTTAGGTAGAAGCCATGTTGTGTGAGGGAGAGGAGATTATATGAGGTTAAGAAGTGCATTTCCTGTGTGTGAATACATTCATCTAGGAGCTTGGAAAGGGGGGATAGGATAGCAATGGGCCGGTAGTTTGATAGTTCATAGGAGTTGCCGCCTTTGTGAAGAGGAATAATATATGACACTTTCCGTAGTTGGGGGATGTAAGCTTCTTGTATAGAGCAGTTTATAAGAATTGAGACAGGGTAGGGTAGCGACTTTGCAGCTGATTGTAGGAAATTAGTGGGTAGAATATCTGCTGCGAGAGTGGTGGGTTTTAGTTTAGAGAGTAGTTTTCTAACTGTTGAGGTTGGTACAGGTGAGAGTGTAAAGGTGGGTATGTTATTTTGATCTACAGTTGGGGTGAAGTTAGAGTTATTGCTGGATAGCTGGATAGATAATGAGAGAATAGATTTTGTGAGGTGATGGTTAAATTGAGAAGCTATGCTGTCATTATCAGTACTGGTGCTGGGAGCTGGTGTGGTAGTTTTGCCAGGTTTTAGAAGGGTATTGATAGCCTGCCAGAACTTTTGGGGGTCTTTGGAATTTTTGTTTTGGATGTTTAGGAAGTAGTTTTGTTTATCTATTTTTGTTTGTTTTTTGGCCTGATTCTGAAATTGTTGATATTTTTGTCTTTCTTGGCTAATGTTATTCTTTTACCAGTTCTTCCAGGCATTGTCTCTGGCTTTTAGTAAGGCTTTTTTTTGTCCTGTTTAGCCAAGGGGCGTAGTTAACTTTAGTTCTAATTTTCCTGATGGGAGCTAATATATTTAGAGCATTGATAAAAGGATTTATGAATTTACCTTTTGCTCATTTCTAGTTTCCTTAAACAGTATGGGTTTGGGTATATTTACTTGTTTATGAAGGAGGAATGTGGGACAGTGGTCACTCAGTTCATCTGGTAGGCAGCCCACATGATAGTGTTCTTTGGGGAGATTAACTAAAGTCCAAACGACAATGGAGGTTCTTTTGGATTTTTTGTCAATTGTGGTGGGTTCTTGGATTAATTGTAAGAATCTGAATAAGTTAATATGGTTTGAGGGATTGTTGGATTTGCAGGTTAGCCAGTCTAGGTTTATGTCGCCTAGCAGGATGATTTCTTGGGGTAGGTTGATTGTAGCCCATTGTAATATCTCTTGTATTATAGGTGAGTTATTTCCTGGAGGAATATAACTGCAGAGGATGTTTATTCTCTTTTTGTTTTTGAGGGGCAAAACGGAGCCTAATGTTTCAGCATTCTGAATTTTGGGAAGTGGGGTTTTCAGAGGCTGGAGGTTAAGTGTATTTTTAAGTAAGATTGCAACTCCGCCTCCCATTTTGGTATCTCTGTCTTGCCTTAGGATGTTATATCCTGGGGAGAGATTTTATTTGTTTTGTGTGGTCGGTTTTAGCCAGGTCTCAGTAATGTTTAGTATATCTGGGGAGTAGTGGGCTATGAATGCATGTAAGTCATGTAGTTTGTTGGATATACTTCTTGAGTTTAGGTTAATAATAAGCAGATCTGATATCTGTTTGTGTGATAGAATTGGGTTGCATGGACCTGGGTTGGGGTGTATGTCTCCTGAGATTAGTAGCCATTTTTAGAGGAATAGTGTGAGTTTAATGGCATGAGCTAAGTCTGAATGTCTTTTAGATAATGTTTGCTTATTGAGAGGTAGTGTGGTTAGTGTTTTGTGTATAAGAAATAGTGAGCAATTGTTAATAGTGAAGAGCATATTGCTATGTTTTTATGTGTATTTGTGCATGTGTGTGTGTGTGTGTGTGTGTGTGTGTGTGTGTGTGTGTGTGTGTGTGTGTGTGTGTGTGTGTGTGTGTGTGTGTGTGTGTGTGTGTGGGAATGTGTTATGTGGAAGGTAGTGTTTAATGGTATATTAGAGTGTATGGATGTGGTGCATGCTAGAAATTATTAGCATGAAGAAATTATTAGCATGTGAGGCTTATGAGAAAGTGCCCCGGAATGAGATGAATGGGGCTTGTCAACCGTTTCAAGGGTTTATCAGGGACTTATTTATAGAAGCTTCTATAGATATTGATTTATTGAATTACTTGTCTGTTTCTAGTCCCATTACTCCTGTGATTTTTGGACTGCCAAAAATACAAAAGGATATGGAAAATCCTCCTATTCATCCCATTGTGGATGGTAGGCAGTCCTTTACATTTGGATGTGCGAAGAATTTGGATACCAAGTTGAAGAAACTTCTGGAAGGGGAACAGCATATTTGTCGTGATTCCAGGGCATTTCTTTCAGCTATGAACAGCTTGAAATTTCAAGCTGATTATGACTTCTTGACAGTTGATGTCAAGGAATTATATATGGTCATACCTCAGGAAACTGGTTTAGTTTGGGTTAGGGATTTCGTTACTAGCAAAGGTGTGGATGGTAGGGAAATTGAGACATTGGTGTACATTTTGGAATTAGTCCTGATGAATAATTATTTTATGTTTAATGGGGATTATTACTTGCAAAAAACTGGGGTAGCAATGGGTTCTCCTTGTGGAGCTACTTTTGCAAACATAGTTATGACCCACTGGGAAAAGGAGTTCCTGTTTATGGATGCCCTGTTTAAGAATAATGTCATCTGGTATACACACTATCTGGACAATATTTTTATGGTCTGGAAGGGTGGTTTAGAATTAGTGGAGGTTTTGTTTGAACATATGAATAATTTCACTGAATTTTTTTAAGTTTACTTTTGAGTTTAAAGTGGACTCAATTTCCTACTTGGACATAGAACTAAGTAAGGATTTGGTTAATGAAAGACTTACCTCCAAGATTTTTAGAAAGGCCACTTATTCCAATGCTTTTTTGCAATGGTCTAGTGCTCATCCCTACAATCAAAAGAAGGCTGTTGTAAAAGGGCAGTTTGTTAGTGCATCCAGAATGGTTACAGATGAGGCTGACTTCATTCTTGAATGCAATTTATTAATAGAGATGTTTGTGAAAAGGGGTTATCCACTCCCCTTGGTGAATGAGGTTTGTGCTGAGGTTAGTATTAAAAGAAAGAGAGGGCCTTTTAACCCCCTTTTGCATACTGCTTCACCATTTCGAGATGCCCCTTTTATTGAACAGATTCATTTATTGGGAGATGGTATGGTCACTTCTTTTTTAGGTGCGGGTGAATTGTCTCTTGAACCTAATTTGAGTGAGGATGTCCGATATAGTGGATTTATTACTACATTCTCACTTGATGCTGATGACCTCAAGTATATTATTAATAAGAATTGGTGTTTTCTGAGGGAGGACGCATTGATTAATAATAGGATTAGAGAGAAACCTGATGTTATTTTTAGGAAGGGTAGTAACCTCAAAAATGACTTGGAAAGTAATTGTGGCATTAATATTCTTGGTGGTATGTCAAAATGTGGTTTCTGTCATTTTTGTAAATTTATTAAAGTTACTGATTCCTTTGAGATGTATGGGAGAGTATAACAGCTTAAGGACAGATATAACTGTTCATCTAAGAATGTCGTGTACATGGCGATATGTCAAGCATGTCCTGCATTTTATATTGGAAGGACAGAAAGATGCCTGAAACAGCGCATCTATGAGCATTTGTACAACATTAGGAAGCTGAATTTGAATAATGCCTTGGCTAGACATGTAAATCAGTTTCCGTCACATGCATTTCTATTTTTTATCATTGATCAGGTGTTGGATAAGTATAATAGAGGTGGTCCTATAGCCCTGAAATTAGATGAAAGGGAACTGATTTGGCAATTGAAGTTTAATGCACATTCCTTTCCTGGGCTGAATGATAATTTATCTATAAAATGTATCCTGTTTTAGATGATTATTAATTCAAATTATGGATGCATTTTAGCTTGCTGTATACACTTTGATGGTTATGTACTGATTTTTATATAGCATGAACAATTTTGTGTGTATGTTCCTTTAAGGACAATTTGAGTATGTAATTAATTGTTTAATTGGTCTTTTTGGAGGGATATTTAAATGACTTGTGGTATTTAACTGTTGTCTGATGAAGTTTGCTTATGAAGTAAACAAAAGCGCTAACTATAATTCCTGCTGGCTTGGTGTGTTTTTTGTTTTTTTGTTTTTTAAATAGAAATGATACACTAAAAAGGTGGAGGGATAGGTCGTGATTAGTGTTGTGTTGTGGTGGTCAAGTGCATTTCTGTCTTGGAAGTTTCTGCTGTTTGGGTAGATTTTTATTTAGAGCTTCCGCAAAGTTGAGTGCATGGTTTGTGTTTTTATGTGAAGGCAGTGCTGGTGTGTGTTCTGGAGAGCTATGTGTTCCATGTGGTGTGGTGCAAGTGTTGACCTTCTCCTCTTTACCAGCTATTACGGTCTTGGCTGGAGAGTGTGTGGCTTCCAGTTTGAATATATAAGTCCATCTCTCATTAGTCTAAGTGTTGGGAGCTAAGAGGAGAGGGTTGTCAGTGTACATGAGGTAGTTGCTACATTGCCTCAGGATGCCCAAGTTCACCAGGTTAATAGGAGAAAGCACAGGGAACTGACATTTAGACATACCTGGAGGGGTGGGCATTAATAATAAGTACTGGAGCTGTTTCCTTGTAGAATGTTTAGTGCTGGTAGCACTTTTGTGTGCTACAATAATTGCAACACGAAGTCTGGTATGGTAAAGTGCTAGACTAATAAGCTAGTAAAAGTGCAGGAGAGGAGAGAACTAGCAGATCTAATGGAAAAATTGAAGATCAGACTTTGGCACCTCTCAGAAGCTTACAGACAGTCCTGGATACAGCAAATCTGTATCTGCACTAGACTAGTTACATGAAAGGTGGGAAACAAGCGCAAATGCGACTTTTAAACCAGAAAGTTGAAAGAGATGGAAAATCTGCCCAAACGACCAATAAACTACAAATTCTGGGCCAGAAACCACTCCTCTTGTGGTAGATAGGCTGCCTAGTGCTTACCACTCCCACTGATAAGCTAGAAGGCTTCCCTCCAACACAGAAAGGCTTGGAGGGCTCAGAAGCTTACATACAGTCTTGGATACAGAAAAACTGTATCTGGACTAGAATAGCTACAGGAAAGGTGGGAAAAGCACAAAAGTGGGTTTTTAGACCAGAAAGTTGAAGGCTTCCCTCCAACATAGAAAGGCTTGAGGAGCTCAGAAGCTTACAAACAGTCCTGGATACAGCAATCTGTATCTGGACTAGACTAGTTATAAGAAAAGTGGGAAACAAGTGCAAATGCGGGCTTTTAAACTAGAAAGTTGAAAGATATGGAAAAAACTGCCCAAACACCAATAAACTACAAATTCTGGGCCAGAAACCACTCCTCTTGTGGTAGATAGGCTACCTAGTGCTTACCACTCCCACTGATAAACTAGAAGCCTTCCCTCAACACAGAAAGGCATGCGGGGGGGCTCAAAAGCTTACAAACAGTCCTGGATACAGCAAAACTGTATCTGGATTAGACTAGCTACAGGAAAGGTGGAAAACATGTGCAACCATGGGTTTTTAGACCAGAAAGTTGAAAGAGATGGAAAGACTGCCCAGATGGCCAATAAACCACTTTTTTGGTAGATAGGCTACCTAGTGCTTATCACTTCCACTGTTAAGCTAGAATGCTTCCCTCCAACACAGAAAGGCTTGGGGGGCTCAGAAGCTTACAAACAGTCCTGGATACAGCAAATCTGTATCTGGACTAGACTAGTTACAGGAAAGGTAGGAAACAAGCTTAGATTTTTTTTACAGAAAAGCAGCTAAAACAGCACTAAAAACAATTCAAGTGCAGTGCAAGCTAGCACACTTGAGTGTGTAGCAATATTAAAGCAAATACAGTTTAAATAAATGCAATTTATTTAAACTGTATTCCAAACTGAATTCAATTATTGTTTTATTCAGCTCTGAACAGTTAAAAGGTGCCAAAAATTATACTTATCAGCTGAGAAGCACACTCAGTCAGAACACAAGGAGATTCTATCAAAGTTTTTATTTTTTGTTAGTAAAGTGGAAAGGGAGAAAGGAGAAACAGAAGATAATTCAAGGTTAAGGACCTAAGTGGGTTGGCCTTCTCAAATATTCTCTCTGTATTAAGCAGAATGAGCTAATGACACTAGACTGGGATAGAGCTGGGATAGAGCTGAACAGATGGGACTGGTAGGATTGTCTGAAATCAAAATATGATCTCATTGCACTCGGTTGAGTGAGCAAATGAGATGGACCCAGGAGGAGTGTTCAAACACAAATGTACAGGAGGAACAGGCAATTCCAAAGCCACCAAGATTAATACCACAACAAGAACAGGGAAGCAGGGCAGGAAACTAACTGCAGAGAGACCGCAATAATCAGTGAAACAAATAAACAGAAAAATAAAATGTAGTTCTATCTTTAACACAGTATTCAATGAAACAAATAAATAAACAGAAAAATAAAATGCAGTGCTATCTTTAACACTGCAAGTTTGTACTTAACTCAGCTTGTAATGCAGTTGATGTAGGTATATACCAGCCAGCCAAACAGCTCAGATATTCAGCAGAAATAAATTCACAGATAAGTGACTAACACCTATAAGCAAAGAGAAACCCTCTAGGCTAAGAGTTCAACACCGAATATCTAATGAAGTGAAAACAATAACCCCCACTTACTGCAGAGAGACAGAGAGACCACAATATTAAGTGAAATAAATAAATAAACAGAAAAATTAAATGCAGTACTATCTTTAACACAATATTAAATGAAACAAATAAACAGAAAAATAAAATGCAGTACTATCTTTAACACTGCAAGTTTGTACATATCTCAGCTTGTAATACAGTTGATGTAGGTATATAGCAGCCAGCCAAACAACTCAGATAGTCAGCAGAAATCTGTGATTCTAACAATACATAACAAGAAGGCATAAGGATTTCTCTGCATGTGTGTGTGTGTGTGTGTGTGTGTGTGTGTGTGTGTGTGTGTGTGTGTGTGTGTGTGTGTGTGTGCACTGTTGCAATTTGACCTTATTCACCATGCTAGGGGTATCCTAGCTGAAAGAAAAAGCTCTTAAGGATAAGCATAACACCTATCTGTTCCAAAGGTTTTGTTAGTCAAGCAGTAGTGATGTCAGCACGGAATGCTGGAGGTCATAGGTTTGAATCCCCATTGAAAGCTAATATCTTCATTTTACTTCTATGATCCTAACAATGCCACATCTGTGATTCTAACTAATTAATTAGAAAAGTTTAAACATTTGCATCATCAGCAAGCACAATGATTTTAGCTGTAAAACAGTATACATTGCAATGAATAAAAAGAATGCTATTAATAAGTGCAGTAAACAAGAATTCCATTTAAAAATTAAGAAAACAAGCAGAAATGAGAAAGCCCTACCTAGATCCTGGATTATTATGGATATATGTTTTGAAACATCAATGATCAAAATTAAAGAAAAACGTTCCTTAAGTATATATTTTAAGCAGTCTGCACAAAATGTTTTGTCCTCCTGTATCAAATGCTTTTGTTTAATCTGTTGTAAACTCAATTACAAGCTTATTGTTTTTTTCTGGAAGGGTAACATAATTGACTTCAGAGTGCTGATTTAATACCGAGCATACCTACTTTGTACAAACTCAGACTAAAAAAAAAAACAGAAAAGGAGAAATAATTGACTTTAATGCATTAGTTACTGAACTGGTTTTATAGGTACAGTGATGAGGGTAACAGGTTAGAATATCTGAGATGAGTCTAAGTTAAAGTATCAACAATAAGTCATCTAATTTACTGTGACTTCAAATAAGATATTGCAAAAAGAAAGTTAACTTCAGAAAATACAATTTTTCCAAAAAAAAATAATAATAATAATAATAATAATAAAACACCAAATCAAAAGTGTTTTGCCGGAGTGTAAGCCTTCTTGCATCCAACAACCCCCCCAGTGGCAGCTGGTGACTTCAAATCAAAGGGGGGCTGCAGAAGACAGCTGAATGGGTGTGGTCAATGGGAAGGGGTGTGGTCAACTAGAAAGGGGAGAAGCTATGCTCAAAACCACAAAAACTAACTAAATACACTGCCCTGGGTGCCAAACCGTCATTATGAGAGTCCAATCAAGACAAAATGAAGTGTAGAAGAATAAAAATATTTAATTGCATTGGCTACATGACAGCTTACTTAATATCTAGATGGAAACAAAAAGGTTGTGAGGCATGAAAAACTAAATTACTTTTTAAATACATTAATGGAATGCCAGTCAAAATCAAGTATAAGAAAAACAAGCAGCACTCAACTCAAACCACTTCTTGCGCTGCAGTTCTAATTATAATTTATATTCAGCTTTATTAAAGCACCAAGTAACATGCTGAAAGTAGAAATCTCTGATGCCCCCACTTGTAAAAATGTTTCTTATCCAAAAAAAGACCTGCTGCCTGACAACTATCTACTTGTTTCATGGGGAAAACATGATCAAAGTAAAAAATGAAAAGCAAACAAGAAATAAGCTCAAGATACATTGCTTAAAAGGATTACTGTACAGGTTATGGACCATACGATTGGCATTCTGTTTAGTTTACGGGTAAAGCCTGCAGAGATGACTGGAAGTCTCCAAGTGTAATGAGCTTCTTAAAATAATGTAATCCTGTCCTTTATATTTCAATACCCAAGGCTTATACATTATATAGTTAAGTATTCTCTACATGGCAACAACAGAAAGGCTTTCAATGCTGGCAATTCTTTAACAGTATGCTTATTAAAGCTTACTTGCATCTTACATTCTCAGACAAGCTTACCTGATGGTCATTAAAGTATTGCTACTTAAACACAGAGCAACAGGCACTTTGAGTAATAAGCATAAATCAACAGTACAAAAAATATGACAGAAACCAGGCCATTCTGCAAAAATCAAGGACAGATGAAAAGCCACTCTAGTACTTGTGTCTACCTTGGATGGGGGGATACTCTGCACATTTACACTGCATAACTACTCCTTGCCTTGCTTCGACACATCCAGAGTCACTACATGGGGGAGTGGGGTGCAACAAGTATGTCACAATTTGAAATGTCTCTGGCTGACTGTGATGGCCCTGACACATTTGTCATACCTCTCAACCTCAGAGCAAGAAATCTGGACAAAGCCATACAAAGAAGTGGGACAAAGGCCCAAAAATAAGGACAATTTTTAAATATTGCTCTTATAAATTTAGAAAGATAATAGAATAGGTCTTGCATTAGTATGAATTTTCTGAATGGTATGAAATCTGAAACTCAAATGTCTGTCATTATTTTCTAACTTCAGTCTTTAATGATTTGTCACTAATTTGCCAAAAAAAAACACAGTTTTATGAAAAATGGACCAAAAATGTGATGTAAAAATATAAAATAGCCACACAATACAGTTGGGAACCTGTCAAAGAAGGGACACTTTAATATTAGTACTGCTAACTTGAGCAGCTGACAAAATAAAAGAATATACATGCATTTCTGAAATAAAAGTAATCTGTAACTCTGATTATTACGGTTATTTCTTAATTGTAAACCCTCCATGTTTTCTTCCAAAATTGCTATTTTGTGGAGGGATTATTAGGGGGAAGAGCAACATTTTGAGCCAAAATCAGGGACAGTTGAGAGGTTTGGCTATGCCTAATTCTGTAAAGCAATTTATTTGCATGTACCTCTGAACCTGTTAATGCAATAAATCTGGACAAGGCCAAATATATTGGGGGAACATACACAGTACTAAAAATTGCTCTTGTATAAACTGAGACAGTTGATAGAACAACAGGTCTTACTTTAGCATGCATTTTTCTGAAGGTTATGAAGTCTGAAACTCAGTGTGTCATTATTTAGTGACTTAATTCCTAAATGAATTGCCAGAAAACCACAAATTTTATGAGGAACAAACCAAAAATAAGAAGCAAAAATCTATTCATTCTTTGAAAATCTGGACAGTTGGGAGGTATAGTTCAGCTGGGGCTGTCTTTAAGTTTGCCGCCCTTCCCCCTCACAAAATCATGGTCGAATGGAGCCTCCCCCTGCAGCCATTCCAATGATCCATTACTTGGCTATTTCACTCCATTTACCATAAACGCTAATGTGCATACTGATCTACTTCTATGATGATTTGGACTTCATTTGAAAGTTTTATTTTGCATTTTACAACACAAACACTAAGACATCTGCTAAACAAACTTAGCATTAAAACTTCTCTGCCCTTGAAACTCACATTCATTGAAACAGCATTGAAACCCACATTCAAAGAAAATACATTTTACCAGTGGCAGATAAAGATTAATTCTGGGATGTTTTCAAATCACAGGCCCCTTGCATATGAAACATACATGTGCTCTTTGATACACCTTCCTATTGTTTTGAACATTTTTCCAGTAACCTATGAAACAAAACGCATGCACCAATAATGACAAAACTGCCCAATTCAGAACATCTTTCAAGTAAACAATGAAACAAAATGCATGCACCCATAATGACAAAACTGCCCAGTTCAGAACATTTCCATCATAAAAGTCTACTCAAACTTCTACAGTCCACCATTATCAGTTAATATGCACAATTCTACAGTCCACCATTATCAGTAAATATGCACAATCTCTGAAGAAGTAAAAAAGTAATCTAAATAATTCTGCATTAAATAAATCTGTAACTAATGAAGAGGCTGCTGCTAGCAAACATCTTTATATTTCATGGTTTCATTGAAAAATAAAGTGTCTGATGCCCCTGAGGAATAAATTGCCTATATTACATTAAAAATGATAAGCTAGTAATATTGCAATAGGAAATGGATGGCAAACTGATAACAGGCTCATAGTTAGTATCTTAACTTTTTCACTACGGCAGCATTCACCCCTTGTGGGAGTAGAACCAACAACCTTCTGCATCAAAAGCAAGTACACAACCTGTTGTGCTATTAACAATGCAAGCTGACTTAGCATAAGCAGCACTAAACTTCTCTTCCCCTGCAGCTCTCAGCTCCTTGTAAAATCTACTCAATACTCAACTGCATCTCAACTTTGCAGTACAAGAAATCTGGAAAAAGCCAAATTTATTGGGGGGGGGTCAAAAGTCCAAAAGCCAGGGACACATTAATCATTGCTTGTATAATCTTGGAAAGTTGCTAGAATAAAATGCTGTGTTACTACTGCCAAGGTCCCTGTGCAAAACAGTCAGAGCAACATACCACTATGCCAAATCACCTGCTTTGTGAAAGAAAGATGCTATGTTACCACCATACATTTTACTGCCAAGGTCCCTGTGCAAAACAGTCAAAGCAACATACCACTACGCCAAATCAGCTGCTTTGTGAAAGAGCGGAAGACTGAAACTTAAATGGCTATCATGTAATGAATTCAGTTCTCACCATAGCTGTCAACCTCTTAGCACAAAACACCTGGGCAAACCCAGTAATGAGGGAATACAGCCCTCAAACATATTCAGTGAATTCAGTTCTTGCCATAGCTGTCAACCTTCGCACAAAAAACCTGGACAAAGCCAATATGGGGTAATACAGTCCCAAAAATAAGGACAAATTTCAAATATTCATCTTATAAACTTGGAAAATTGCTAGAATAAAAGGTTGTGTTAGAATAAAAGGTTGTGTTACTATGTATTTTCTGAAGAATATGAAGTCTAAAATTCAAATGCCTGTCAATTTTACTTCTGACGGAACAAAAACAATTTTCAGCAGAGGCTCAGGGAGAAATACTGCAGACACATGTCTTTGTAAAATGGTAGGACACCAGAGCAAATCCACACAAACACAGGGATGAGATGCAGACTACACACAGAAGGCACCCCAGCCAAGAATCAAACCAGAAAACTTAAAGCTGTGAGGCAACAATGCTACCACAGCACCATCAAATCTGTAAGGAATTAAACATTCAGAAACCTGAAGTCTGAAATTCAAATGCCTGTCGAGTTTATTTAACATTTGTTAATCAGGACAGTCTGACTTGGAACAAAAAAACAATTTTCAGCAGAGGCCCAGAAAGAAATAATGCAGACATGTCTTTGTAACATGGGAGGACACAAAAGCAAACCCACACAAACAGAGGGAGAAGATACAGACCCCACACAGAAGGCACCCCAGCCAAGAATCAAACCTAAGAACCTGGAGCTGTGAGGCAACAATGGTACCACTGTACCATCAAATATCAAGCATTGCAACATTTAGAAGCCACAGATATTATGAGGAACAGATCAGATCAAATATGAGGCAAAAATTTGCAATTTTTTTACAAATGGTGGTGGGTAGGGAATTCAGGTCCTTAACACCTGCATACAAGGTAGAGGGTTCAAGCCTGAGGTATTCCTTACCACACCACCATGAGTTTGTTCTACCACCAGTATACAGCAACTGGGGCATTTACACACACACACACACACACACACCCCCATAGTGACACCCATAGCTCTGCTGCCCGCTCATTGCATCCACCATGCGAGATGACTCCTGGAGCACATCCACCACGTGAGATCACACACACACCCCATAGTGACACCCATAGCTCTGCTGCCCGCTCATTGCATCCACCATGCGAGATGACTCCTGGAGCACATCCACCACGTGAGATCTGTGACTCTAGCCCTGCCTGCTGATGTTGCAGTCCGGGACCGATCTGTTTCTAGCAACAGTCTATGCAGTTAAAACTGCATAGACTTCTGGGATCTCTGCTGTTACATGTTTCCCAGTCCGGACTGCTGCTGAGACAGTCTGCGCATGCTCCAGACTGTCTCAACAGCAGTCTGGACTAGTGCGCATGCGTGAAAGTCTGTTTTTTTATCTGCAAATTTTAAATTGTTTTATTTCTTTACTTTTTATTTCTTTACTTTTCTTTACAGCTGGGGGGCTGCAGTCCGGCAGTCCAATAGCACGGGCCGCCCCTGCAACCCCCCCATATCTAATTATACTAACTCCATGATTGTTCAGTCCTGCAGGTAAATTGAAGCCTTCCTTACCACAGAAGTTTCAACATTTTAAATTAGTACTGATGATATATATACAACTAAAATGGGTTTGACTATCTGTAGTTGTCCATCCCTATTCCAAACCAAGTTACATTAATTAAGTGCATACATCGTTGTGGTAAGATTGAGTAAAAGAATAATTTTACATTGTTTGAGGTACTGATCTATGAGACCACATTCTTGCGCACAATAGCAAGGAAAATGATTTATAAAATAAAGCAAATACACTGCTAGAGCCAGAAAATTTATAACTTCAGAGTTGCCTTGCAGTGGATAGGATCATGTCGGTAAAAAAAGTTTGCCTATAACCTATTTTGATAGGAGATTGAAATACAGTTGAAATAAAAAGTTATATATGAGATTGTATTGTGGTAAATGATAATATGGCTTGATATGATCAAGAGATATTCACATTGTCTGCAGTTTTAAGGCAATCCCTACAGTCTTACATAATACAAAAAATGAAGTTCCTAAGCATATAAATTTGAATTTATTATCTATGCACACTGGTGAGTTTGGGTCATTTCTAGCTGTTTGGATAATAACTATGACACATGAAATTCAGCTTGAATGACTCTGCAGATGTTAAAATGTATTCTTGCCCTTCATCTGAATAACTCAGAATCTGTATTCTTTCAAGCAGGTCACATAGGTTCTATAAGAATTCCTGTAATGATCTAGAATTGTTAAGACTTTTAAGTTCTTATATATCAGAAAGTTACAAATTATTGCTTTAAAAGAAGCTACTCTAACAAATGTATCAAATTTATATCCAAATCATTTTATCTCTCAGAGTGATCTTTGATAAAGTATGCATCTTCATAGTCTTTAAAAAAACTAAAAAATATAACGATTTAATCATCACTTAGAAAAGCTGGTAGAGTTAATACTAAAATATAAGTGCACTCTTAAAGTTGAATGATCAAAGAAAGATCCTGGATCATTTCTGACATCATTAATTGTATAGATTATTGACTGAGACAATGGAAAATACAAAAATCCCATGATGTAGTGGAAAAAACAAACAAAACTGCATGTACAGGAATCCACACACCAATATAATAAATACAAAAAAAACGTAAATCCACCAAAACAGTAATATTTCACAAATAAATAAATAATAATAAAAAACAGCAAACATTTGGGTAAGACATGGACCTTCACATTCTGCAGATTCATGGTCTATTAAAACAAATAACTAAATGCTGTTAGGGCAGAACAAACAAATTGCAACCTGTCAGAACATCTGGATCAACTAAAGCATGTCAATAGTAGCATAATGTTCCTAGGAACAATGCAGATTAATAGATATTCCAAGGTCACTGAGACATATGGCCATTCATGCTTTCCCTCCTTCAGGCTACATTTGCTTTCTACAGTAGGATCATACCAGGCGATCCTAGAATAAGTTAGTGGATATCCACAAAGTCTTCTAAGTTTTATTTTAAAGAAGATAGTCACACTGCTTAACATGCAGGGGAAGTTTATTTCAGAAGTTTGGGAGGTGCTCAGTTATATACCTGTCATTTCACTGTGCTCTATCTGTTGGTGATGACATAGGTTTATGTTACATGTATGATTATTGATATTGGACTTGTTGAAATACAGGAGGTCCAGGACAACTGGGTGACTAGTGGTGCAGTAAATGAGACAGAGATTTTTCCTTAAGGTCTGTAAGACAATTAATTAAGGTGTGTATCTTCCAGCCTCTCTTGGCAGCTCAGTAACTTTAGGCCTGTGATCCTTTTGGCTAGGACCTTGGGGTCTTTTAAATTGTCTGATATGCTTACTAATATATATCCCAAAAGGGGGCATTATACTTGAAAAGTGTCCTGATCAGTGCTGAGTATAAGGGATTGAGCATACCTCTTTAGACTTTGATGGCATTGTTTTGCCAATTAGCTGGGCTAAATACATGGATTTCCTGAAAATTAATACCACATGATGGTCAAAAGAAAGGGAGCTATCAATCCAAGTACCTAGTCCATGACTACAATTTCATTATGTAGTGATGCGTTTACAATACAACAGAGTAATATGAACACACATTTTACTTTTGTCTTAACAAGTTGAGAGTTCAAACAGCACTGTGCATTTTTAACATTTGATACTCTTAAACATTCAACCTTAAACTTTAAAGTTATAAAACCTTTCTGTTCCTTAACTAGAGCTTTATAGAAATGTGATGATTAAGCTAGAAGCTGATAATATTATTAAACTTAAATTCCCAACAGACTAAAGAGTTAGTGATATCTTCACCACTTTCATTTACTTTTACAACTGTAATATCTGATATTTGAAACAAACCCTTTATTCTAAATTTCTACGCTGACTAGCTAAGCTGCTGGTGAGAATTTATTTCTGTTATTCATTTAAAAGCTCAGTTGCCCTGTATGTTCTGTCTTCCCCGTATATAAACACTTATTGTGAAAGAATGCCAAATACGTCATCAGACATTTCCTTGAGAATTTCATTAGTTTTATGCACTTAGTAATACATAAATACAAAACATGGATTAGGCAAGGTAATTATAAGGAGGTTTATCCACAATGTGATTACTGATAATTTCAAAGGCCACTCATACTGATAGTGTGAATGCTTTAGTGGTTGTTGAATGGCCAAAAGTAACAACTGTGGTTCAGGCATGCATAGACAGGGTTACCTCCATCCCTCTTTATGCAGGGCAAATCCTGTTTGGACAGTTTCATCATGTCAAGGGCATAAAAAAACATGAAAATGGAAAAAGTCCTGAGGTTTTAAGACAAAAATATTTTTCAAGTTTCTTCTAGTAGCGGGATTAAATAAATAATGCTGTATCTGAAACACCTTAGTTTTACATGAAACAAAATAAACAACTCACATTCTACCAAGCTGACCTTTTACTTTGGCAAAAATGTGAAGCTCTGTCCTTTGAAATGGTTATAGGTATAGTTTGTCCTGCAAAATCACAAGTTTCTATAAAGACTGTCCCATTCTGGGCTTTCCAAAAGGTGTTAAGCCAAGATATAGATCCTACAAATGTTAGGTTACCATTGAGGAAGGTTATCATTTACCTTCTTCTGTTAATATTAGATGCAAGTCAGCAGGTGCCAAGTTTTTCACTGTACAGAACATTCAGCCAGGATATTGCACAATGAGATTATAAAACAATGTATACATTTAATACTGTATTGACAACTGCCATTTTTTTTCGGTCAACACAAAATGACTGTCAAAGGAAAAAAATAAGCTTATTAAGGGCTTGATGGTGCTGTTACCATCCTGGATTGCAGTTTGACATTTGATTATTTTGAAGAACATGATGCAATCATTTGTGCAGTATGAAGCAGTAGTCAAGAAAGAGATATACATTTAAATCTTGATAAAGGTCACTGTTGTAAATTAAATGATTGTGCAGTACAAATGTAATCTCAATAAACAGGTACATGTTTTAATCCTGAGAAGAATAGCTGCAGTAAATGATGTCTTTGAACAATATTAAATAAGAAGTCATGAAAAAGGTGTACATTTAAATACTGTGAAACATCCTTACTTTAAATAAAGTCATTGACAAAGAGAAGGACTGCCAGCTCAGCTATCTGGAATTTTGTAAATAATTCTATGTCATTATGAATATTGATATGATTTATACAGAAGTGTGTGTAAAGTACTGAACTAAAATGTAACCACAGCATGCCCTATTAGAATAGAACAAGAATGTACCTGCACTGTTGTGACTGTTTAGATGTATATGTTTAATAAAAACTTGAACTCATGAGGTTAACTTTAAAAAAATTCAGAGAAAATAATTAAAATGAAATTGTTTCATAACCACATAATAAAATATATGTTATCCCTCATTTTCAGTGCAGTAGCAGACACAATGTCTAGAGCTAGAAGTCTTTGGTATTGTTTTGAAAGAGAAGTAATTACTAGGTTTAAGATGTAGAAGTGTTTTATTGTTTTATGACTTCCAGGATCTGCAAACATCTGAGAGATATGTATTTTTCACAGGGAGATGCTAACATTCTGTTAGTTTCTGACAAAGGGGGTTTAGCTTGGGAACTGAAGTCAGGTCCCAAAAAGTGATGTCATCCATGCTAACCCAGCAGTAATATTTGATATTAATTTAAGAACTCTCTCAGAGAGAGACTGTGCATTCTGTATTTTGTCTTTGTCCTAACAACATCAGCTGGAAATATCCACTCACCTCTGCACTTGCCTTGCTCTAAGTAATTTTTTAAGCCATAGTAACTCTTTTTGATTCAGATAAGAATATAACAAAGTGTAGCTTAGATGTTTTCTTTGTTTATCTGAGACTATCCTGCAATGTTGTTTTAATTATTTGTGATTTTGAACTGTTATGTAACTGATTACTTACTGAGTATTGTCTTGTTCTTTTATTGTTTATTATTAAGTATATTTAAACTGTTTAATTGTGACTGGTCTCTTTAGAGATATTTAAGCTCTAGAGTACTTGCATATCTATTTGGTGTCAGTATGCAGGCCACTCCTAAATAGCCTTGCTCTTGGTCAGACTACAATTTGGATTAATAGTAACATTACACAGTACGATTGGACACCTTTTGCTAAGGAGTTGGCTGGTGGCAGTGAAAACTACCTTATAGTCTGGTTAGAAGGAAGCATAGCTAGTAAATCTGTGCCAGCCTTTCCCAGGTATGTGTGTGTGTGTGTGTGTGTGTGTGTGTGTGTGTGTGTGTGTGTGTGTGTGTGTGTGTATGTGTGTTTGTTTATAAATCAAATCTCAAGGAGTGTCTGTATCAGCTACTTGGGCAGGGACACGAGAAAGAGGAAGAAACCAGCCCCAGACAGACTGTGATCTCTGTGTGCTCTTAAGGGAAATTGTACTTTACTGTGTGTGTACTTGTAATCCTCCCAGCGTGTATGTTCCCTACATTTGCCAGTGGTGAAGATCGAGGCTCCTTGATTACTAGGCCAGTGCAGGGGCATCATATATTAATTGGTTGGCAGTGGTGGGATATCCACATTACATATGAATTGGCTTGTAGTGGCGATCTACATATTAGGATTCAGTGGTGTGGATATTGATTTCCTGTAGTCTGTACACAGTTGTCACTAAGGAAGGAAGGTGTGTGCACTCTCAATTAGCCACACAGTGAATATTCAGAGTTTCATATCACAATTGTTCTATTTATTTATTTGTTAGCTTAGTTAGTCAGTGAGAGCAGGCAAGGAGAGGAGCATGGCAAGCTGACAAGGAGCCAGTTGGCTGAGATGTGTCAGGCTAAAGGACTGGTGTATGCCAATCTGACTAAGGGAGAAATGATTGCAGCCTTGGATACAGCTGCATCACAGACCAGCAATCAGGAGGACAAGCAGGCTGGCCTTGGAGATGTACCACTCTCAGAAAATGGGCAGTTCAACCTTTCCACAGAGGACTTAAAAATCTATCTGGAGTTAAAGAGACTTGAACTGGATGCCAAGCATTTGTAAATAGAAGCAGCAGAGAAACTATTATGTCTGGAATCTGAGGAAAATGTGAGACAGAGGTAACATGAAAAGGAGATGCTGACTCTTCGCCAGGGTCATGGGGGTAATGGGGAAGGGAGTAACTGAATCCCAGAAGCAACAAAAGTCAGGAAATTTCTTCCACAATTTACAGAGGGAGATAATTTTGATAGTTTCATTCATATGTTTGAAAGCATATGTAAACAGTATAATGTTGACTAAGGGCTCTGGATACAGTTCCTGACCCCCTTATTCCATGGTAAAGCTGTAACTGCTATTTCTAAATTGTCTGATATTGTTGCTTAAATTATAATACTGTAAATAAATTTCTTTTAGAGTGCTTTAAGTTAACACCTGAAGCTTACTGGAAAAAGTTTTATGAGCATAGACGCAAATCAGATGAAAGTGCTGAACTAAGCACTTATTATCATAGGTGGGTGAGTGGATGTCAGGTCACCACTTTTGAAGGGCTGGCAGACCTTTTGGTGAGGGAACAAGCCCTTAGCACTTTGCCTGAGGACATGAGAATCTGATTAGCACATAGACAATACAAGGAAGAAGGGAGTCCTATACCTAGCAAGCAAGGCATCAGTGCACAGGAAAGGGACACCCAGTGCTGCTCATGGGCCTAAGGGAACACATAATGGGCAGCCCAGACTGCCCCAACAGAGTATCCCAGTAACAGGGGAATTGACTAGTCCAGGTACACATCCAGGACCAAGGGTAAAATGCTTTAAATGCAACCACTGGAACCATGTAGCATATAGATGTCCACAGAGGCAAGGTTGGGAACAAGAAGGGTACCAAACTACCAGAAGAGGTTATATCCTATCTTAGTGGATGGGAAAGAGGCCACTGCTAAGACAGACACAGCTTCTGACCTAACCATTTTGAAGCCTGCAATGGGTAAATCGGAGCTTGGGCAGTCTACTCCAGTCAGAGCTTTAGGAGGGATCCCATTCCAAATACATTTGGCTAGGGTTCACCTTGACTGGGAGAGTGGAAAATGAAGAAAGCAAGCAAGTAGGTGTGTTTGAGTGTATTACTGCAGATGTCTTGATAGGGAATGATTTTGATAATGCAGTACATTGTGTGCATGCAGTTACATGCAGTCAGGCTTGGAGACAAGCATGTGGGTCTGGTAGCAGCCAGGGGAGACCCAGACAGACTGCAAACTCTTGCCAGGTCTGATGATATGGTTACTTCAGGGAAGGAGCTACCCAGTAGCAGTGAGACTGCAGGTGAGCCACAGCTGATTGTGGGTACTGATGTTCCCTTGGACAGAGTGACTGCAAGGGCAGAGGTGAGTAGTAGTAGACAGGCTGACAGTGAGGCACTGCTGTCAGAGGATGCCAGACTTCCTGTGGAAGGTGAGCTGGGAAGGGTTACAAAGAGAGATTTGAGACAGGCTCAGCTCTCAGGCCCTACATTACAAGGCCTGAGAAAGGTAACCAGTGAGGCACCTGATTTTCAAGGGAAGAAGGAATCTGTATACTGGGACAAAGGGTTACTATACAGAGAATGGATCCCTGAGGGAGGGCTAGAGGGTGAGAGAATACAGCAGTTGGTAGTGCCCAGAGCCTACCATCTGGCACTTCTAGCCATAGCCCATGATATTCCCTTTGCAGGTCATATGGGAATAAAATAAACAAAGAGATGTATTATGCAGAACTTTTATTGGCCTGGGATTTCTAGAGATGTTACAAGGTAACGCAGGACCTGTGAGCAGTGCCAAAAGGTAGGCAAGGCAGGAGAAAAGGTGAAAGCTCCTTTGATGCCTTTGCCTGTGTTTGAGGAGCCATTTCAGAGGGTAGCTATGGATATTGTGGGGCCTCTGAGTATCCCAAGTTCCACAGGGAAAAAGTATATCCTAGTGGTAGTAGAATATGCTACCAGATACCCTGAGGCAGTGGCACTGTCCTCCATTGAGGGAGAAAAGGTGGCAGATGCTTTGCTAGAGATTTTCAGCAGGGTAGGTTTCCCAAAAGAAATACTGACTGACAGAGGTGCCCATTTCACATCAGCCCTGCTGGCTTGTCTCTGGAAGCACTGTGGGGTGAAGCACCTAAAGAATACCTTCTAGCATCCTCAGGTTAATGGTCTTATGGAGAGGTTAAAATTGACACTCAAGTTCATGCTACAGGCATTTGCAGACCAGTTCAAGAGGGAGTGGGACAAATAGTTGCCTCATCTGTTGTTTGCTTACAGAGAAGTTCCCCAAGAATCCACAGGTTTTTCACCTTTTGAGTTGCTGTATGGGCATAGGGTGAGGGGACCTCTAGATTTGATTCATGATGCGTGGAAGGGTAAGTGTGAATTCCACAAGGAGTCTATTGTGGCATATGTCCTAAACCTCAAGACAAGGCTCAGGGAACTCATATGCTTGGCCCCGGAGAACCTGGGAAAAGCCTAACAGCAGAAAATGGTCTGGTATGGCAGGAATGCTTGAGCCAGAGATTATACTATAGGGCAGCAGGTAATGATTCTCATTCCTGTCAGACACAATAAACTGCAGGCAACCTGGGAGGGACCCTTTAAGATGGTAAGGAAGGTCAGTGATGTGAACTACATGGTAGAACTGCTAGGCAGGAGGCAGGGGCATAAATTGTACCATGTTAACATGATGAATCCTTACCATGATAGGGAAGGCCCTTGTGCTGAGTATTTGCAGTGGATGGCAGGAAGAGTCTGAGGGGTATCTGATGACTAATATTCACAGTGAGAATCAGACTGACACCTCAGTGGAAGGGATAGCAATGTCCCAGCAGCTATCCCTTACCCATGTTCAAGAAATCTGAGCAGTGATACAGGAGTTTGGGGACATTGTCACTGGGAAACCAGGGTGTATCCACCTTGTGCATCACCATGTGGATACTGTATTCCAAAAGCCTATTAAGCAGGCCATTAAAGGGTCCCTGTGAGAGTCAAACAGACTCTGAGGGATGAGATACAGGAAATGTTGGAACTAGGGGTAATCCCAGAGTCCAGGACTCCCTGCTCCTTCTCAGTGGTTCTGGCACCAAAGAAGGATGGCATCACCAGGTTCTGTGTGGACTACAGGAAATTAAATAGTCACACAAAGTCAGATGCTTACTCCATGCCTAGGACAGCTGGGTGCGACTAAGTACCTTACCACTATTGATCTTACCAAGGATTACTGGCAGGTGGCCTTAACTCCCAGTGCTTGAGAGAGGTCAGCCTTTGTGACTCCTTTTGGCTTGTATGAGTTCAGGAAGATGCCCTTTGGGATAAAAAATCCCCAATAAACTTTCCAGTGGCTGGTAGATCATATCCTAGCAGGAGCAGGAGATTTTGCCCTTGCGTACCTAGATGATATTGCCATCTACAGCTGTTCCTGGCAAGAGCACCTTCAGCATGTCTGGGAGGTGCTGGGCAGCCTAAAGATGGCAGGGTTGACCATAAAGCCCAGTAAGTGTCAGGTGAGTATGGCAGAAGTCTCTTACCTGGGACATAGAGTGGGGAGTGGTAAGATCAGGCCAGAACCTGCCAAAGTGGAAGCCATTCAAGCATGGCCTGCCCTGTTACCAAAAAGCAGGTGAGGGTATTCTTAGGGACAGCAGGGTACTACAGAAAGTTTGTCCCCAATTATAGTACCGTAGCTGCTCCCTTTACAGACCTGACAAGGAAAAACAAGCCAGATAAGGTAGTGTGGACCCCAGCATGTGAGCAGGCATTCCAGGAGCTTAAAGGAGCTTTGGGAGGACCCTCTGTGTTAACCAGTCCAGATTACAGCAAATAATTTGTTGTGCAGTTGGATGCTTCAAACCATGGGGTGGGGGCTGCACTCATCCAGGTCTCCTCAGAGGGAGAAGAGCACCCAGTGGTATATCTAAGTCATAGGCTCTATCCCAGTGAAGAATGTTATGTGGCTGTAGAAAACAAATGTCTAGCCATAGTGCGGGCACTGCAGAAATGTCAGCCTTATCTATATGGAAGGAAATTCACAATCCCTTAACATGGCTACATCAAGCCAGCCAGCAAAATGCCAAGTCACTAAGGTGGAGCCTAGAGTTGCATGTATATGATATGACAGTGCAGCACCACAGAAGGGTTAGCAATGCTAACGCAGATGGGCTTTCAAGACAGGGAATGGGGAAAGGTATTCCCACATAGAACCAACCCTCTCAAGCATTGTTTCCCAAAGGTCACTTGAAAAACTAGCTTGAGTTTTTTTTTGGGGGGGTGGGGGAAGTGTGACAAAGGGAAATACTACCAGCCCAGCTATCTGGAATTTTGTAAATAATTTTATGTCATTCCTGAATTTTGATATGATTTATACAGAAGTGTTTGTAACGTATGGCAGTAAAATGTAACCACAGCATGTCCTAGTGAAATAGAACAGGAATGTACCTGCACTATTGTGAATGTTAAGATGTATATGTTTAATGGAAACTGGAACACAGGTGGCTAACCTGAAAACAATTCAGAGAAAACAGTTGAAATTAAATTGTTTCATAACCCCATAATAAAAGAGATGTTATATTTCAGTTTCAGTGCAGTAGCAGACACAATGTCTAGAACTAAAAGTTTTTTTGTATTGTCTTGAAAGTGAAGTAATTACTAGGTTTAAGATGGAGAAGTGTTTTATTGTTTTATAACTTCCAGGATGTGCAAACATCTCAGATATATGTATTTTTCCACAGGGAAATTCTAAAATTGTGTTAGTTTCTGACAAAGGGAGTTTAGCTTGGGAACTAAAGTCAGGTGACAAAAAGTGATGTAATTGAACCTAACTGAGCAGTAATATTTGAAATTAATTTAAGAACTCTCTCAGAGAGAGAGAGAGAGAGAGAGAGAGAGAGAGAGAGACTGTGCATTTTGTATTTTGTCTTTGACCTAATAAAATTAGATTGAAATAACCACTCATCTATGCACTTGCCTTGCTGTAAGCAAGTTTTTAGGGCATAGTAACTCTTTTAGAGTCAGATAGGAATATAGTAAAGTGTAGCTTGGATGCCTTGTTTATTTATTTGAGATTGTCCTGCAATGTTGTTTTAAATATTTCCTGTGATTTTATACTCTGATGTAACTGATTACTGAGTATTGTCTTGTTCTTTTATTATTTATTATTAAATATATTTAAACATTTTAATTGTTGCTGGTCTGTTTAGAGATATTTCAGCTCTTAGAGTACTTGCATATCTATTTGGTGACATTGTAAAGACCACTCCTAAATTACCTTGTTCTTGGTCAGACTACAATTTGGATTAATAGTAACATTACACAGTAGGATTTGACACCCTTTGCTAAGGGCCTTAAAGAAGCTGATAAGAGTTGGCTGATGGCAGTAAAAACTACCTTATAGTCTGGGCAGAAGGGGGCATAGCTACTAAACCTGTGCCAGCCTTTCCCAGGTGTGTGTGTGTGTGTGTGTGTGTGTGTGTGTGTGTGTGTGTGTGTGTTTGTATATAAATCAAATCTCAAGGGGAGTCTGTGTCAGCTACTTGGGCAGGGACACGAAGCACTGGTTGGACAAAAATGGTACTGGAGATCTTGGTTTGGCCACTCAGCTGAGATCTCAACCTTATAGCTAGCCAGTGGGGAGTCTTATTGGGGATCTGGAGAAAGTGGGACAAGCCAGCCCCAGACTGACTGTGATCTCTGTGTGGTCATAAGGGAAATTGCACTTTACTGTGTGTGTACTTGTCATCCTCCCAGTGTGTATGTTCCCCACTGTTGCCAGTGGTGAGGATTGAGGCTTCTTGATTACTGGGCCAGTGCAGGGGCATCACAAAGTCATCCAATTTTTGCAAATTATAGCAGCAGAATGGGTGTAACCAGCAGACATCACAACTGAGCACACACCTATTTTCAGTCTTGATTTACCGCTTCACATGATACACTAATTTTTGGAGGTACAATCCTATTTTCAAATTTGTTTTACCCTTTCAAATGATTTATCGAATCCCCCTAAATGTATAAGATTTTGAAGTTGTTAGTGCTCAGGAAGCCAGACTACTTTGCCAATATAGTACAGACACCAATAATTTAAAGAAAACCACATATTATATCTGCCTTTTCAGAAGCAAAAATATATAGCTTTGTGAGAGTTTTGCAATGTCTTTAAAATCTGCAGATTTTACACTGTTTCTTCATAATATGCTTATAGTTTTGCATAATTTTTGTCACTCTCAGTTTTTTAAATTTGTGTTTCTGAATAGTATCCCACAGTCGTACTGGATGTGGGAAGAGTTATATGCAATTCAGTTTTCAAATTTATGTTACTCAGGTGTTCAGCTATTTGGAAGGATACATTTATTTTTTTAAGAGCCTTTAAAAATATTTTCATTGTCTGTAGGTTAAGTGATATGATAATCAGACACTAAGAAAGTTGGATATAACAGAGAAATGGAAGCATCCATAAATTAACATTGAACTAGAGACTCCTATCACATTAGCAATACATTGCTAAGTATTTAAACAGATGCTCACCATGCTTTCAGAAATTAATGTTCCTATAATGCAATTACTAAAGTAGAGGTAAAAGTTTGCATGGTGCGACGTACATGATGTTCCAGCAAATCAAAGTGCTCATTACCAGAGTGCCAGGTGCTATTTGTTGCTACTGTTTCTTAGAAAGAACTGTATCTGCAGGCTGACATTTCTTGGAACAGGCAAGGCACAGATCTATACCAAGGACACAGAGTAATAAAATATACTTTGAAGTTACTAATGACCCTCATACTATGCCCAAAATGAACTTTCTGACTTTTTATTCAACTTTTCATTAATATTTATATGGATGCTATATAGTCTTATCACAAACCAGCACACTGGCCTTTAGCCACTTTACCACCACATTTGGAGAAAAAGGTTTAGCTGTCACAGTCACTGGACTCATAATTTGTGCAAGTCAGGCAATCATTTAGCCATTATACTTTGAAAACTATCCAGATTGCCTGGATCTTTCCTTAAATTAATAGAGATATGTACAGATATAGTCATCATGATCATCAATAAACCAACCTTTTCACATTTTTCTACTTCTGGTTGAGGTACTATTTCAGCTGTCACCATCTCTCTTTATTCAGTGCCACTCTCTGATTGTCTTCAACAGTTAGATTTCTCTCACACAATCAATTCATCTCATTACTGGATGCCCTCATTTCCTTTTGCCTTCATCCACACAGTCCCAGGTCTTCTTCACCAGATTGTCTTCTGCTTTTTTGTCTTAACCACTGTAATCTGTTGTCTTTGGAGTTACTAGGGATTCTGCTCTGATGTCATAGGTTCATAAGTAAGTATTAGGCTAGCAGCTCTTGCAAACCATTTTAAGACTAGCCAGTTTTCCTTTTTGAGCTCAAAATAACCTATCCCTTTTGGTTATAGATTGGCCTTAACCATCCCATGACTGATAATTGCATATTACCCAAATGACAAAAACTGGGATCATGTCATAAATAATTTGAGTGGCCCCATGCACGGGGTAAGGCATTTAGGAGCTGTATTTGTTCATTACTTTTAGAAGGGGCAGATCTGAGGTAAATGCTCTGTTTCCCACGATCTAAGTTGGGCTTGAAAATCGACAGGGATGAAGAACTTTGTTTTATGTGGATGGGGAGTTTCTTTTACAGCAGCAGTATCCTTTGCAAAATTATGTTACGGAAGAGGTTTAGATCTCTAGGCCAAATATTTCTGATGCCGTTTAACTTAATCATATGCAGTAAATCCATCAGTAAAGGGTTGGAGGATGCCTTGTATGACAGATACAGGTCACCTGTTAGCAGTCTGTAGGATACTGAGTATAATGACAGGGCTTTGAGTTGGTCCATGTAGAACACTGTTAAAGCCTTGTATCCTTTTAGTAATGTACCTCTGTGGGCATTCCAGTTGTTTCATGTGTCTGGATAGATATGTACCAAAGGGGTCATTATATTCAACAACTAGAGTAGTGAGAGCTGAGTAAAGGGAGATAATGACATCCCTAGAGCTAGACACAATCCCTTTGTTTATAATCTGTACAATATAGAAAGACTTTCTTACAACAGCAGACATATGTTAATCAAAAGTTAGGTCACTGTCCACATAAGTTCCCAAATCCAGAACATCTGGGTCAATCTTCAGGGGAGTATTGTCAATGTGTTAGTTCCTTAGGGTAGATGACTTCTCAAAAGATGTAATAATATATTTTTTGTCATTTAGTTTCAGGCCATGATTTTGACACCAGTTATTTATCTGAGACAAACTTTTCACAAAATAGCTAAGTCATTTGGAGATTCAAAGGCTGCTCCTAGCTTAGAGTCATCTGTAAATGTAGTCAGCCAGTGCCCTTTGGTATTGGCTTTTACTTCAGAAAAGTAGATGTCAAACAGGAGAGGTCTTAGCACAGAACCCTGGGAGGAATCCACAAGTAACTTATCTTTTTGTGGTGGTAACTTCCCCTATTTTGATTATCTACATCAGATCTGTGAGACAAATGGCAATCTAGTGAGCGCATAAATGGCAATCTAGTGAGCGCATAAATGGCAATCTAGTGAGTGCATAAATGGCAATCTAGTGAGTGCATAAATGGCAATCTAGTGAGTGCATAAGGCTTGATTTCCAGTTCATTTAACTTTTCTGCTATGCCTGCATGAGAAATTGTGTAAAATCCTTTTGCCAAGTCAACATATGCAGTTGAGTTCATCTATTGCTTTGGTGACATTTTCAAACAAATCCACCAGATTGAGTAAGCATGACCTACCCTTGATGAATCTAAACTGAAACAGGTCTAATATTTGGAGATTCCATATAGTCTGATCGATTAATTCTTAAGATAAAATTTTCCATAGCTTTGCATATGAGGCCAGTCGGACTTACGGGTTTGTAGCTGTCTGGGTCTGTGGAAGGTCCTCTCTTATGCAGGGGGAATGACTGTAGCTGTTCTCCATTCGCTTGGTACAAAATCTGTATGGAGGCTGAGACTGAACAGTGTTGTTAGGGGTGTGGCTAAATAGTGCTTCTTGCTATTTAAGATGCATCCAGAAATATTGTCAGTATTCATTTTTCCATCCAGGATCATTTCCACATTTCTTCATCTGGCCCACGGTGTGCATCCTACAACCCATCTCAGGCACTTCATCTCCATCACCTCTAGCTTCCTCACCTGCTCTACCTTCACTGCCCAAGATTCCATGCCATACATTAGTACTGGTCATGCCACCTTATGTTTCAGCCTTTTGGCATTATTCTGTCACACAGTTGGATGCAGCCCCTCTTATTCTAGCTTTGATCTCCTCTCACACTTTCCTTTTCCTCAACTGTTACTTCCAGATACTTGAAAGCATTAACATGTTACACTACTTCCCTTCTATATCAGTTCTTATCTTCTTCTGATTTCCCTCCATTTGCTGCCATGACAATGTCTTATTTGTACTGAGTTTCATCCCATGTGCCTTTAGCATTGCGTTCTATTCTTCTAGCCTTTGCTGAAATTCTTATACAAAGTTTGCCTGTAATGCCACATCGTCTGCATATAGCACCTTTGTTGATCTGTCCCCTCCATCCTGTTTGCTAATGTAGTCCATCACCAGTATGAACTGCAGTGGGCTCAGAGCTGAACCTTGATGCACACCCACTCCTACTGGGAAGCCCTTTTTGAGTCCAAGCACTGTTTATACTTGTGTCATAGGGTCCTTGTAGATAGCCTGCATTAACAGTGCCAGTCATCTGGGATTCCATAACATCACAGAACTGCCCAAATCTGCTTTCCTGGGGCTTGTTACATGTTTTCACCAAGTCTAGGAACTTTCTGCACTGCACTTCTTTTCTGGAGCATGATGTCTGGCAAAAATAGCTTTAATCTTAAAAAATATTACTTGCAAAAGCAAAATATTACTAAGGTTCTCAAGCTAGAGGAAATCACTATAGCAATCATCAATTAAGTATTCTCCACTGTCTTTCCATCATGATATATGTACAGATAGATCATGATAGAAGACTGATAGGGGTCAACACAGAAATTTTAGAGAGTCTGTGTTGATGCAGATTAGCAACTTAGGGTGGCCTCAAAACAGAAAACAATGGGTGGTAGTCATAGTTGTTACACATAAGGGTAATGGCAGTCTGCACTTTCCCTATATTTGTGTAGCCAAGGGGCAATTCATAGAAGCTGTTTGCATATGTAATAACCTGAAATACCTGTATGTAAATAAAAGGTTATTTAGATGCTAATGAGAAGTGATGTAGAGTTTCTTATGCTATATGCCTCCTTCCTTCTTGTTTGCGACTCAGTGATTTCTTGATGAGTTTCTTGCCGGGCACATATGTGCTATAGAAGGTGGAATTTTGCCTTTTCTATCTACTTTGCATTTGTGAAGATGCTTGCCTTTGCTGCTACAATAGTTGCTTCCTGGTCTGCGCTGCCCGTCTTGGCTAAGCCAAAAAATGCTTGATTCCAGCACTAGTCATTGGCCAAGAAGGCAAAAATACAGGCAAAGAACAACTCATTATAATTTTGATATCAGGAAATTCTTGTTATATTTAGAGCTGACAAGGACATTTTAAGGGCTTTAGTGACCATATATGGCTCACAAATGGTGATTGGAGGATGCATGCTCTTCTTATCACTTTGGATGCTAAGGTATGTATAATCATCACTATACTTTCCATGGGGACCTTCCAGAGACAAACTGGGGATGCAGTGGATATTTCTCAGGCTTCTGGATACTTCAGCAGTTCTTCAATATACTGTTGGCTCATGTGGATCAGTACATCTATTTCCCAGTGTCAACTCAGGACTGAGCTCAAACCATGCATACCTTTTATAGGGTGGCATGTTTCCTTGAGGTGCTTGGTGTGAAAGATTGCATCCACATTTTATAACTGCCCATCATGTCTGCAATAGGAAGGGCTACCATTCCATCAATTGCCAGGCAGTGTTTGTTGCATGGAGGTGCAACACCAGTGTGTTGGCCAGAATCCTGACAGTGCCCATGATTTCCATATCTGGCACACAAGCTCACTCTACCACCTCTTCCTACATGGTAGGGTACCCCATGGTTACCTTGTTTGTAAGGGGAAATCATAATTTTAATCATGTGATGTTATTCTTAGGAATATGTATTGCTTATTACTACACCACTCTTCTTTTGTTTTTTTTTCTCACCCCTTTTCTCTTTTTGCTTGTGTTTTTCAGATGGTGAAGACTATTCCCCCAGAACACAGGCTCAGGATTACAGTGAGAAATCTGATGGGAACTGCTGAGGAAAGTTATAACACTACCCTGTCACAGACAAGAATTATAATTTGTCCTGGTCCACTTCAATAAAAACACAACACTGAATGACACTTGAAGCCCTTTATTAAACTTCCATAAATACGATTAACCAATAGTTATAGATTTCAATCAAAAACATGACACAGGTGATAATAACCTCCATGAAAGAAAACATAAAATAACCATAAGGGTAGTGTAACCACTCACACTTGATAAGCAGCGTCCCCCACTTGCTCACTTATCTTTGCACTAACCAAGGCAGTGTTACCTGCTCACCTTCAATTTATTGAATTACTCCACTATCCAAATAAGCAGCTGTGCTTGCTTATTAACTTATCCAACAGAACAACCATTCACTTTCCTTCCCAACTTATTGAATTGCACATCCAACACCAGAGGGGGAATAAAAGAGGGCAAGCCTGACCCTCTTCTCCATCTTCCCACTGAAACAACCACAATCCCCCACTAATAAAAAGAGGGAGGGTGGGAGGGTAGCAAGTTCACACCAGAAATGTGACTTCTACCTCAATTACATTTGACAAAACGCTCTAAGCCCCTCCCTACCCCTACCTCATTTCCTCCTAAACATCCCTTCATCCCATTTAACCCTAGTTTCTTGATTCCTGCTAATCTATGTGCCTAGCCCCCACTTGAAAGTGTTCCAGGACAAAATGGTCTGTTTCAAACCTCATTTGTCCTGGTCCACTTCAATAAAAACACAACACCGAATGACATTTGACGACCTTTATTAAACTTCCATAAATATGATTGTTAACCAATAGTTATAGATTTCAACCAAAAACATGACACAGGTGATAATAACCTCCATGAAAGAAAACATAAAATAACCATAAGGGGAGCATAACCACTCACTCTTGATAAGCAGTGTCCCCACCTGCTCACTTATCTTTGCATTAACCAAGGCAGCATTACCCACTCACCTTCAGTTTATTGAATTACACCACCATCCAAATAAGCAGCTATGTTTGCTTATTAACTTATTCAACAGAGCAACTGCTCACTTTCCTTCCTAACTTACTGAATTGCACATCTAACACCAGGGGGAACAGAAGAGGGCAAGCCTGCCCTTCTTCTCTGCCCACCAGTCTGACCAGGCTGTCCCCCCTCTCACTGACCAGCTTCCAGCAATCTAATCACCAATATGGCACTAGGTCAAACATAATTCGGTGTACCCAATCCTCCCTAACCATTCTGGATCAAAGTCATTACCTCCTAACCTATACTAACAAAAACAGCCAAGTACCTAACCACTAAAAACAACCATTGACCCCTCTCCTATGCTAATGTAGAAAACCATAACCTCATCCTATCATAACTACTGCCCAATGAACTAATTAACTCATACCACCCGACCAATGAAAGCCTTGTAATGATACCAAGAGCATTACCAGCCACTGAATCCACTACTAAGCCCACTGTTACTGAAGCCATGCCAAGGCAATTGCATACCACCATGCCACATAGCAACACCCATTTTGTTGCACAATTAATTTTTTTTTTTTTATTTTTGCTGTCCAATGAATGTAATACCCTTCTTAAATCTCTTTAAATTCCATTTAATAAAATGATGCCATCACATCAACTATCCATTATAAACAATAGGACACTTAAACCACCATCATGGCCAGTAACAGTAAGACCCAACAAAACACCACCAAAATAGACCAAGCTAAGCAAAGCTAAACAACACCAAATAGCAACAAATTAAAGAATGCCCGATGCCACCCAGTCACATAAGGGCTGCAACACACTGTTACCATCCAGAATATAGCAAATCAACCCAACCCAATCTCACCTGAAACTGCAGTAACTTAACACTAAATCCTCCCATCAACCACCCCCCCATCTAGTGTGCAAGCCTAACTTATGCAATGCAACCTGCTAATCCCCTACCCTTGCAACAGCCTTTGACCCATTCCAAAGAAGATCCCCGCTACCCAAAAACAGTGTAAAAATACAACCCTGATGCTCCCCATACAAGATCAAACCAAAACAATATGGTACCTTGTGACTGCAGGGAAGAAAACACAAAAAAGAAAAACACAGCAAAGCAACAACTCCATATTCATCTGCACTGCTGGCAACCCATGACCTCCTTTCATACCGCTCCATCAGCCAAAACCCTTCTCAGCTTCTTCTCACAGCTTGTTCTGTCACCGTCAAGTCCACATGTTTTCTGCCCCCAAGTAATACGAACTCTGCATGTCCCCATCTGCACTCTTAGTGATCTGTAAAAGAAAAGACTGTAAATAATCCACATACACACACAATCCAAATTCTTACTGACCATTATACACCACAAAGGGCAATTCTCATTCATCAACTGCATAAAATGCAGACACTACCAGATGCAAAACAACCATAAAAAGTTAAAGTGTCCTACCAAAGATCCCTATAAAATTACCTGCCAACTCCCATAGTAACAGTACAACAGATATCCCTATGAGATAAAACAAGGTCCCATTCTCTAGATAAAATTATCGCTCTTTTACCAATGCAGGAGGTCTCCACAACATTAATGATTAGACAAAGAAAACTAAAACTTTCCACAATCCTGTTATACCACCATTTACAAAAAAACAGAGATACAAATTCCCCCTACAGCTCCACCTATGTGCCCTTAGTGCAAAGACAACATTCACCCTTGTCCAACTTAACATGCACAACATGCACCTGCACTCTGAATTATGAAATCTCACTTACCTGAACATTGCTGGATTATGAAAAACCTTAAAACCATTAGCCTGGAAACCACCCAACTACAGAATAACTTAAAGTTATCATACTGCTGTTTACCCCACCTCAACCTAGACTCCTCCTTCCCCGCAGCCTACTCTATCTTCCAAATAAGATGTTTGGACCTCACCGATTCGCCCCCAGACGATTCGCCCCCAACCGATTTGACCTCGGACGGTTGGACCCCAGTAAAAAATGTAACATAAGTGAAGCCAAAGTATATTAGAGCATGAACAGAAAAGAAAGACTGTTTAAACATTCTTAAAATTTGTTTAGACAGTCTTTCTTTCATATTTATGTGCTTCGACTACAGTAATTTTAGAAAAAAAATGAAATTATAATGAAACGCAATAACTGAAAAAAAAGAAGGAAATAACCCGTTGGATAAATACAGGAAGTCTGTAGCATGATCTATTCCGGAGTTAACATATAACGGTAACAATATCAGTGTAGAAAAATAAAGTTAAGTTAAGTATAAAAATACAGATAAGACATTAAAGAATAAGTTATCCCTAGAAATGTAATGTAAAAATAACACTTATATACAAAAACTATAAGCAATAAATCAATTAACAAAAACTCCGGGCTAGGTCATGCTGCGGACATCCGGATTAGTTATCAAACAGTTGTAAAACATAATTACTATACCTGACATACCCCAAAGAAAAGCATAATATCAGTACCAATTATAAGAAATGCATATTAAAAAACAATGGGCAGGATTCACGAAGGCTTGCACAGAGTGTAAGAGACGTGTAACACTCCATGCAAGCCTCGCGATCCAGGAACAGCCCGAAACTCCATGTAAGAGACCAGCTAAAACGTCTCTTACACAGACTGGGCATGGATATGCTAAATACCTCACTTGCAGCTGAAAGGCATGCAAATGAGGTACAGTAGCGATCCACGAAACAGAAAGCAGCCCATGTAAGAGCCGTTTTAGCTGCAGAAATGTACTCAGTTGACAACTGAGTACGTTTCTGCAACAATCACAATGGAGCCATGTCAGCTCTAAATAAAGGGTGTATATGTGTCAGGCAGCATGCCAATGGCCAAATATGTGGCCATTGGCAAGGTACCCCAATGCAAATATTAAAAAAATATAATTTGCGCAGCCCCGCGCAAACAGGCTGCACTATATAAAACATAAAAATGAAGGTTATAAACCCACAAATGTGGGTTTTATGCAATACATGGAATGACAATGCAGGGACCAGCAGACCAAAAACAACATGACCACCGTTTAGTGGTTGCTAAGGGGGGAAGCTGAGTCTAAGACATGTAACTAAGCATTAGTACGCAATCTGATGTAAATGAGGGTCAGGATACTGAATCCCACAGTCACATAGCAAATGAGCACATTCTGAGTAGTGTAAGAGATACATAAGGGGGAGGAATAGAGTAGGAGATAGGTGACATCACAGGGGGGAATGGTAGAAAGAAATGCAGTTCATTGGAGGTCAGTGTTACATGACAGATGACAGACACAGATCATGGAAAGGGGAGTGCCACAAGATAAGCATGGGAAAGTCAAGAAATGGAAGGTGTACACTGTTACTTACACCAAAGTTTCTTGCTGGGCGTGCATGCGCACTTGCGCGTTCCATGAGGTGTGAGTAGGACAGTGTGCGCGTGTGTAGGGCAGACTGAGCATGTTGGAGCCTGTTGGCAGAGTTGTAACACTATTTGCGTTAGTGTGCGCGTGTGTAGAGCAGACTGAGCATGTTGAAGCCTGTTGGCAGAGTTGTAACACTGTTTGCGCTGGTGTGCGCGCATTTTAACCCGAATAAGCAGATACCGAACCGTGTAAGCATGTGTGCACGCGTGTGTAAGCCACTGTGAGCGTGTTTCTGCTGGTATGCACGCTGCTCCCCCTTGAGGAAACATAAAAGAAAAAGGAAGCGACAGAATTAGTAGGAAGCTAGCCGGGAATACTGCTGGAGCTAGCAGGTGAAAACAATTATCAGCAGGCAATTACACAGGCAGAATAGTAGCTCAGCCAAGCACTTAAAACTCTGCAAACAGCAGTGCAGGATGTATCTCTCAAGAGACACTGCAAGACAGGAGTAAGCTATTAGAAGTGAAAACTGAAAAAGCTGAACTCAGAGCAGAAATGCTAGAGGCTGTCATAGCTGTCATAATGAGACATAGGCGACTTGCTGAGGGTGGTGACAATGCAGATGGTGCCAGACAACCCACAGTGAGGAGACAGAGAAGAGTGTACAGGCCCAGGGTCACCTACCATGGGTGACATGAGCTGGAGATAGTAGAGCTCTATAGAGTGGACAAAGACCTCCTGCAGCAAATTGTCGAGCTGTGCAGGCCACGCCTCACACACAGAACCAACAGAGGGGAACCCATCCCAGTGGAAACCAAGGTATGTGTTGGCCTAAGAATACTAGCAACAGGTACCTTCCAGAGACCAACTGGTGATATGATGGGGATATCACAGGCATTAGCCTCCAGGGTACTACACCAGTTCCTGGATGCCATGTCAGCACATGTCGGTGGTCATGTATATTTCCCCAATGCCCGTGAGGTATTGGCCAGCAATATGCATCTCTTCCAGCAAATAGTGGAATACCCTGAGGTAGTGGGTGCAATAGACTGCACGCACATATGCATCAAAGCACCAGTTGGTGAGCGGGCTAGGACCTACATTAACCGCAAGGGCTTCCCCTCCATCAACTGCCAGGTCATGTGTGATGCCCAGGACATAATAATGAATGTGTGTGCTGGCTGCCCTGGGAGCTACCATGATTCCCACATCTGGCATTTGACGCAGCTGTACCAGACATTTGCCAATGTGGACATCCCACACGGACACCTAGTGGGGGATGCAGGTTATGCACTGGAGCCGTGGCTGATGACACCCATCAGAAACGCACACACACCTGAACAGGAACGCCATAATGAGGCACATGCACAAACAAGTAATGTAATCGAGCATGTGTTTGGGCTGCTCAAGTCATGGTTCCGGTGTCTGGACACATCTGGTGGAGCCTTGCAGAACTCACCAACTACATGTACCCAAATTGTCATGGTATGTGCTATGCTACGTAATATGATCTTGTGAAAACAGCTGCAGCAGGACCAGCATAGGGCCGGGCCAAACAGCCCCCCACCATTGCCAAGGCCATCACAGGCAGAGCGTGACTCGGAGGAGGAACAACCTGAGCCTGCCCCAGTAGGCAGAAGGAGATGTGCCCAGTATGCCCTGGCCTTGGCAAAGAGGCAACGCATAGCACATACACTGGCTCAGTAGGAACCCTGGGAATGATACCCCTCTCTGACTCACTCAAATAATAACAGGGATGCCTAAAATGACATGACCTGCTCACAAACATGTACAGGGAGTGTAATATGTGCATCCGACAGAGGCAGCCCTGCAGCACCACCTGAGGCATGAATGCCATGTGTTAAGTAATGTAACACCATGTACTATGTGCACACTTGAGGACCCTGACTAACATCCACCCTCAACAAGCATGAAGCCACAATATGATGATGGGATGATCAATTGCAATAATTGGTTGAAGTAATGCAGTTAGTCAAAGGGGAGCCAATGTGTTTCAGCCTGGGAAGACATGCTGAGCATGACATGATGCACCACCTGCCAGGGGTGGCATGCACCTATCAGTCCAGGCCTCATGGATACTGGCAAAGGCTGTCAGTACCCACAGTGTGCCCTGAATAGGTAAGTCTCAAAACACAAACCCACCTTCATAGGTACCACAAGGGATAGGAACCTAGATGTAATGCTACCCAATGCCAGAAGTCTAAACAGCAAGATGCGTGCAGTGTAAACGCACACAGTATGGAGAATGTTGATATCTGTCCTGTAATAGAAAACTGGGTCAAGGCACACATCAGCACCCTAACACTACCAGGTTACACCTCATACTGTGCTGTACAGCCTCAAAACATGGAACAAGCTACAAAAGGAGGGTGACTAGCAATAATTGTCAAGGATAACCACACCCCCATGTTGGTACCACAACAAGAAGCAGCATGGACTAGCCATGGTCAAGTACCAGTGGCTAAAACCACCTCCCAGTATATAGCCTGCTCAGACTACCATCCTAACACCAGGAACTGCACCTGGCCTATGTTGGAATACATGAATATTTCAAGCCCCCCAAACCACATTATATTGGTTGACTGAAAATACCCAGACATACACTGGGAGCATTATACTAGCACCAACACTGTAGGAGAAAAGTTCCTAGAATTCATAAACCAAAATGCCCAGGAACAACGTACCACTCCCACAAGAGGGGTAAGCATACTGGATGTGATAATCAGCAACATGCGTACTGGATGGCAAGATGAGAAGTGTATCCCTCACTGGTAAGACCAGACCATAGAGTAATCACACCGGATATACACATCCTGACCACAGTCCCTGGCCAGCAAACCACAGTGAAAAAGATGTGTAAAGCATAAGTTGCACCCCTCCAAACTGATGTGGAATCCATTAAAGGCCCTGTGCAGGTGCAAAATATGGGACACATCGCAGAACCTGTTATACAGCCATTCCATGAACACAGCCAGGAATGCTTGGATTATGCAATCACAAATAACAACAAGACACAATGCCATACACGCAGGCATCTGGCATGCTGGACTCCAGCCATTACCAAACCATGCAAGAGAATGAGGAAGCTACTACATGATAGAGCAAACATAAAAAGGGAAGTAATCACTGATCAGTAGTATGGCAATAAAATATGTCCACACATACAGTCCACTAAGGCCAGCTACAACAAGTAGAATCTGTGAATCCTGAGGCAATGTTACACCTGCCCCAAGTACACAGACAACCCTCAACTCCCCCCAATAAATACAAATATATGTGAGAGATGCAACCATTTATCCAAACTGGAGGCTGAGCTCCCCCAACTCAGTACTGTCAAAACTAGTCAGGAGGAGAAGGTAACCACACACACCACAAACCCAGTCCCACATAGACCTATCACAACTGTAAACCAAACACATAAACACAGAAAAACATTGCCAGAGGCCCTAATTACAAACACACCACACCAACAGAGGCCTCCAAAGCAGACCCCAAGCAACCACAACCTCCAAACATAGCACATGCAACACATAGTACACAAAGCTGGTGTGCCAAACAGTCACAGGCCAGAAGGAGAAACAACATGCCTGATACAGTTGTAATAGGTGTCTCTATAGGCAGACACACTGCTGTCCCACTTACCAGACTGAACAAGGGAAAGGGTACAGTAAGCTGCCTGTAGGCTGCTACAATACGCCACATAACACAAGTATGCAGGTCACCCCAAAGCAAGTAGAAATATGATGCAGTCATTGTCCATGCTGGTGTGAATTACCTGAGATGTACCTCCCTGGACTACATGAAAAGAGACATGGATGAGCTCTCTGAGTATGTACTCCAGGCCGGTATGACACTGGCCGTTTGCAGCATCCAACCCTCACCAAGAGTGATGCCACAGTACAAACACAGAATGATCAGCTTTAACAGGTGGCACAGTTACAGCTGTCAGTCCAAGAGGATCTAATGTCTGTCTGCTTGAGATGTCATGCATGACAAGCCATGCTGCTGTCCCAGGGATGGCTTGCACCTGTTACCCCTGGGCGTCTGGATATTGGATAAGGCTTTTGCCACCTCCATAGAGCCGTACGTAGGCAAGGCCGAAAAGACTAACCCACCACCCTAGAAAACATAAGTGGTAAGAAACATAAGGGTAATGCTGACCAATGCCAGATGTGTAAACTGCAATATGCATGCTCCTGAGGCACTTCCCAGTATGGAGAACATCAATGTCTGTGCAGTGACAGAAACCTGCTGCAAGCCTACTGACAGCACACCAGCACTACCAGGTTATACCTCATATCATGTGTTATGGCCCCAAGACCTGGACCAAAACATCAAAGGAGGGGGAGTATCCATATGCAGCACAGACACCCATATGGCCAGGTAACTGACAATGCATGAAGCAGCAGAGACCACCCATGTGCACCTAACTATAGTCAAAACTGCTGTACAGTCTGTAGCATGCAACAGACCACACTTCCAAACACAGGAACCCCACCCAGACGTCCTGAAGACACTGGACAGTATGAATGTCCCACCAAATACCAAACAAGGTACTCACAAATTACCACATATGTGGTAAACCATTATGTATGCAAGGAGTAGTCAGGGACCTAGGGACACAAGTGGACAGTAACCTGTTATGTGACACTCACAATGCCAATGTGGCTAGGAAGACTGTCTATATTGGACACCGTATCATGAAAGGATTCACATCTACATCAACAGAGGTCATTGTGCCCCTGTACTGTTCTCTTATCAGACCCATAATCTAGTACAATGACTCATATGGGATGTACCTTACCTGACACCTGCAGCGGTTAGAAAGACCTCAAAGGTACCTCACCAAGAGGATAAAGGGTCTCAAATATATGTCATATGCTGCCTGGCTGTAGACACCCCAGCTGAATGCAGTCACAGACTGCCTACACAGAGGCATTATATGCCTGTTGTACAAGGCCATGTCCAACGCAGGAGTAATGGACATGCTCCACCCCAGGAAATAAAAGCCATTGGAGCTGTGAGAGTGACAGATGTCAACCTCAACACATAATGAAATAGGATGTGCTGGAGGGACAGATACATAACCCAGAGGCTCCCCACACCCTGGAACAGGATCCCACTCCATGTTAGGCAGAGCCCCTCACTGACACCCCTCAACAGGAATATTGCCAAGTGGATGGATGATTGTAGATGTACACTGGGGGTCTTCACTGTGTCACGTCTAGACAGAGGCACAGTAAAGTAAATCATAAATGGCCATACTATTCACATAGCAAGGGGCGGCGAAAGACACACACACTCTGGCAAGGCTTACAAATGCCCTAGGGTGGATAGCCTAGTATGAACCTATGAACTTATGAAGATACAAATTGTACAGGACACTAAGGATAATCACAAGGCTTACTTAACTGATGGTAGGAACCATGTTGGGAATTCACAGATATGCCCCAAATCAAACAAATATTACAAACAAAATACCAAACACACACACATATTGCCAACATACAACCTGACAGGTGCAGTGCACCCCCCCCCCCCAGAATGCAAATTATCTATCCCAGCAGACTGCTGGCCCCCTGACATTGCAGATGCTGAGGTAACAGCCATCATCTACAAAGCAAAACACACAGCAGCAAAGGTATGAGATGGTGTCCTGGGCTGAGTCCAACATGGACTCCAAGAAGAAGAATGGAATGCCAAATCACACTACTGCTCATTGTCAGCCTTACCACAGGATATGTACCCAAAGAGCAGTGTACAACAACAGTGGTCCTTCTCAACAAAGGTGTTGCCTGAATGGATACTGCAAACTACCACCCCAGGATCCTGACAAGCTTGGTCTGCACAGCTATGGAAAGGATCAGCATGTACCGCAGACATAAAGCTATCGGGGACCTACTGACACAGGACCCTACCCAGTGTGGCTGTCATAAGTGCAGATCCTGCCCCTAAACATGTTTGACTCATTTGAAACAGTCATTAAGGTCATTGATGAGGGCAATGTGGTCCACACAGCATATCTGGACCGTGCAAATGTTTCCAGAAAATACCCTACGTGTTCAGTATGGATATGTTCACCAGCTTAAATATAAACCCCTATGTCAGTAGAGGGGTTGCAAACCAGACCAAGGACAGAACTGACATGGTCAGACATGCTGCATCCATGTCAGACTACAAACCAGATATAAGTGGCATCCCACAAGGCTTAGTCCTGGGACCTCCCTCGTTCCGTATATATGTCCCATAGGTACAGGCCAACATGGAAGGACTTTGACTGAACATGTATGCAGAGGAGTACAAACTGCCCACCATATCTGACCCCCAGCTGACACAAGCAACCTACAAAAGGGCCACATAGAAACAGACAACGGGTGCCATAGCCATGTCAGCAAGCTAATTGCAGAAATGTGTATAGTCGACCACCATGGATATACAGTAAGTGCCCACCAATTACCACACAGGTGTTAACCCATTACGTACCTAACATGTAATGAGAGACCTGGGGACACAAGGTGATAGATACCCTGCATTGGACAAACATGTGGCTGTAGTGTTCACAGAAACATACCATATACCCACCTAATCATGAAGGTTGTCAGATCTAGATAAGGGGAGGTCACTGTGGCTCTGCAGTCATCCTTCATCAGCATCACAATTGACTACAATAGCCCCTGTGGGATGTACCTCAGCAGACACCTCCATCAACTGTAAAGTCCACAACAGTAACTCACCAGGAGTAGCAAAGAGCATGAACAGATGCCATGTGTTGCCTGATTAAATAAACTGCAGCTCCACACACTGCCATACTGCCCACCCAGAGGCAAGCTGTGCCTGATGTATGAAGCCATGTCCAAGCTGGAATCAATGAACATGCTGCACCTTGTACAATCTGAATGGCAGTGCGCTATGCACATGAGAGACCTGAACCCCAGCACTGACATACATAGGACAAGCTGTACTGAATGATCCATAACACAAAAGCCACCCCCACTCTTGAGTAAACTCCCAGTACAGGTTAGCCAGAGAGTCACCCATCGACACTCCTCAAGATAGATGGGAGATGGTAGGTTTACCCTGGGTATCACTGTTATGTCACAGGTAGACGGTGGCACAGTATACTAACCATGACATATGTCATGGCAAACTCCAGTTACAATGTGTGTCGAAGGAAAAACACACTCTCTGACTAGCATGAGAAATGGCCTAGGGCACATCGCTAGTATTTGCCAATGTCCACCTATGTTGTGGAATACACTACCAATGTTGGACAAACCTGGTTTAGGTAGTCCATATCTGAACATAATGCAACATGGTCATATGTGAACAACTGGCCCCTACACAGTCTGTTGTGCTCACTGTGAAGATTTAAAGCAGTGACAGGACTAAAGCCCAGGATACTGTCCACCACAGTGAAAGTACTGAACCAGTACACCATACGGTACTACAGTGTTAGGTCATTATGAAAGGATGTTGACAACTGTATGCAAAGTATCCCATGCAATCCCTGCAGGCACAGTATAATCCCTGTTGTGGTCTGACACGAAGCAGTTGGCCAGTAAGTACACAACATGACACCCAACACACAACCATAAACGTGAGATATTGTTGAAGTTCGCACTCACCCAAATATGTGGTGGACTGCAGAGTTCAACATATGGAAAGCTCACACTGGGCATGCTCGCACACTTTGATAAATGAGGCATATGTCAGACAACCTGCCATGGAAAGGCTGAACTGGGCATGCTCACACACTTAGGCCATATCTCCGTTTAGCAGTTGGCCACACATATCTGGAATTTGTACATGTCATTCCAGGAACCAACCACAACACAGCAATCTGCCCAGTGCACCCAGTAAATGACTACAGAGACATTAGTGATATAGTGGATCCCCCTCATATTCAAACATCTTCCACAGATACACAAGTTGTTCATAGGAACAGGGAATGCTATGGAAATAAAGACCTGCAAACAGTCTAACAGCAACAAATATTGTGCATCTGACAATTAAACATATGGGTGTAGAGGTCAATACTAGGCTGTTTGCCCTAGGGAATGACAGCTTAGCCAGAGTGTGCTTGGCATCTGCATCTCCAGTACAGTAGGCTACTGTGCCACTGTAAAGTAGGTCACATAAGGCAACGTGTGAGGCTAATGCGCTGTGCCTCTGTCAAGCAGGGACACAGTGGAGATCCCAGGGTTTGAATGTGCTAAGCCACATCCATGTTGTTGGTGTGTGCTGGAAGAGGGTTACTGAGGACCTCTAACAGTAAGTGGGCATCAATAACAGACTGAGGGGAGCCCTATCTGCATTGTCTGGACAATTTCACTGTCAACACTGTGTTGTGATGATTATGTGGGATTGAAGTGTCATGCCTGTATTGTTCAGAGATGTCCTCCCTCTGTGGGCTACAGCTCTGCAATGTATTAGCTCACTCTGTCTGTTGGACAGCTCATATATGGCTGGTGTACACCTGACAGGTGTCCTGTTGTGGAGCAGTCATGGGTATATGTGGGATAGCATGATCAATGCAAACCTTACACATGCTCATAGAATGCAATTGTCAAGGATTATGCAGAGTGGCCAGTATAGTCCCCAGCATGGGTCCTTTGAAGTCTCCCACCCCAGTCTTCACAAGTGTAGAGTCTGCTTGTGCTAAATACAGTTTGTTTGCAGTGACAACCTTGCCTGGGGGTGAGGATGGGATATGGATGTCCAGGGAAAGGTGGGTATGGTCAGATATCAACAATGGTGGTCTACCTCTGGTGTGGAACAGTGAGTACCCATGTTGCAGATGGACAGGTGCAATATGTATTCCCCCATGTGGCTGTGGTGAGTGGTTCTGCCATAGCACATGGACCCACAAATTGCAGTGGCTGTAGGGTAATATTGTAGAGGCCTGAGTAGTTCCCACACACAATATGTCTGTACCTGATGTTAACAACTGGAATGGTGTATGTGAACACCTGCATATCCCGGCACTGTTCCCAGGGAAGCAAAGTGTGTGTCCTGGATGTGGGAGTGGTGTTCTGGACTGGTTGTGTTGTGTGTTACAGGTCCTGTGGTCATGAAGCATGGTATAGAACATAACCTGCCAGTGCGATGTGCATATCTGACCCTGAAGTAGGTGGTCGCAAATGCATATATATGCTACCCCCCACCTGACAGGTAGTACTAGATGTACATACCTCTGTAGAAATAAAGATGTCAGCACCCTATAAATACTGCAGGTGCAGAACAAATGCCCAGTAATTTGAATAGCGCGCTCTGCTAATGCCTCTCCCTTAAGTGTCATAATATAGTTAGGTAGGAGTTTGAACCATGCAAATGCTCAGTGGGTGAGCGGGGTTGTTGTGTGTGCAAGTCTGTGTGAGGGAAGTGTCCCTTTTGGCAACTGGGAAAACACTCTACAGGATGCACATTCCCCTTTCTAAACACTGATGATGTCAGCACCCTATAAGTACAGCAGGAGAAGGGAAACCTCCCAGTAATGCGAATAGTGCGCTCTGCTAATGCATCCGTCTCGAGTGTCATAACATAGTTAGGTAGAGGTTTGAAACCTGCAAATACCCAGTGTGTGTGGAGGGGGGATTAGTGTGTGTGCAAGTCTGTATGAGGGAAATGTCCCTTTTGGCAACTGGGAAAACACTCTACAGGATGCACATTCCCCTTTCTAAGCACTGATGATGTCAGCACCCTATAAGTACAGCAGGAGAAGGGAAGCCTTCCAGTAATGTGAATAGCGTGCTCCGCTAATGCATCCGTCTTGAGTGTCATAACATAGTTAGGTAGGGGTTTGAATCCAGCAAATGCCCAGTGTGTGTGGAGGGGGGTTAGTGTGTGTGCAAGTCTGTGTGAGAAAAATGTCCCTTTTGGCAACTGGGAAAACACTCTACAGGATGCACATTCCCCTTTCTAAGCACTGATGATGTCAGCACCCTATAAGTACAGCAGGAGAAGGAAAACCTCTCAGTAATGTGAATAGTGTGCTCCGCTAATGCGTCCATCTCGAGTGTCATAACTTAGTTAGGGGTTTGAATCCTGCAAATGGCAAGTGTGTGGATAAGAGGAGTGTGTGTGCTAGCAAGTCTGTATGAAAGATATGTGCATTTTGGCAATTAGGAGAACACACTACATGATGAACATTACCCTTTCCAAACACTGATGATGTCAGCACCCTATAAGTACAGCTGGAGAAAGGAAACCTCCCAGTAATCCTAATAGTGCACTTCGCTAATGCGTCTCTCTCACATGTCGTGACATAGTTAGGTAGGGGTATGAATCCTGCAAGTGTGTGTGTGTGTGTGGTGGGAGGGGGGTAGTAGGGTGTGTGAGAGAACAGTTCCTTTTGGCAACTACTACAATACACCAGATGCTACATATTCCCCCAGTAAACACAGGTGATGTCACCACACTATCAGTACAGCCAAACAGGGCTAATTGTCCAATAGTGCGCTCCGCTACTGGGTCTATTACCACTGTCAGAGCACAGATAGGTATGTTTTGGAAACCCACAACTGCCACGTGTGGTTGTGTCACACAATATTCCCATGTGTGGGTTGTTGTTCATAACAATGCATGACATTGCTTAATCCAGCAATGGCAATGCACACATGATGTATGTGTGTGACACATACACATATATACCTGTGACCTTCAGTAATTACCATGTCTGACACGTGCCTCAAGTGGATAAATGGTATTTGCAATGCATAACATTAAGACTGTGTCTTACTGTGCAGGGGCCGCATGCGGTATGTGTATATACAGTGTGAGTTGTATATGGTATAATACCAACAGCAGGGGATACACATCTGGTCTGGGCCATATAGTCTACATGTAGTCGATGAACAGGTGCTGCATGTTCCCACCTGTTGTGGGAGTGGTAACATGTTGTTCCACTGCAATTCAGTGACTACATGCTGGGAACCTTTCAGCTAGTGTGTTGTAGCTACAGTAATGCTCACACACAATGTTTGGCTGGATGCAGTCCAGCCATATAAAGACATTACTAGAGACTGTCATATTGCCAGTGTTGTTAGGGAGGACAGGTGGGTTTCCTATGTATGGGAGGGTTGTGTGTGCCAGGGTATGAACCAGAAGGCAGTCCAACACACTGTTAGCTGCTCATGGATAGGCCCTGATGCTTTGTGCTGTGCCAACAATCTGGAGGTGTGTATCTGTGGTGCCTTGAGATACCACCCCCCTGTCCATGTGTGTTACATGTGTAGGGGACGACAGGCATGGTATGAGGTATAACCTGGCAGTGATGGGTTGCACCTGTGAGCCGTGAATCAGGAATCTGGTACTGCACAGATATTGCAGTTGACCGTGCTGAGGACAGTGTCCAGTGCATGCATCTTGCAGTATACACTGCTGGTGTTGTGTAGCATCACTGTTAGTGTCCTATCCCGTGTGATACCCGTGGAGGTGGCTATGTAATCCATGTCCTGCAGCAAAAGGCACTATGTGTGTATCAAGGGGCTTCGCCAATATACAATGGCCCATGGGTGTCACGTGCAAGCTGCCCCTCGCAAATCACTGTGGCTTCCCTAGCATGTAAGCACACGTTGACAGCCATTGGATACCCTATGGATGACATTGGAGATTGAGCAGAATGTAGACATAGAACACCCCTCCTACATATTGTGGTAGCATACCTGGTGAGGGTATGATGGCAACCAAGGTCAGGCTCATACTGGCCCGTGCCACATGCTGAGAGAGCCCTTCTATGTTCCCTATCATGTAGTCCAGGGAGGTATGTCTCAGGTCATCCATAGTGGCATGGACAATGACTGAGTCATAGGTGTCCATGCCTCTGACTGACCTGTATGCATGTGTTTTGTAGTGGACCATAGTGCCCCATGGGCATATCACTGTGACCTTCACCATGTACAGCCTGTTGAGCAGGACCCCACTGCAGCGGCCAAGAGAGGTACCTGACACATCTGTAGCAGGTGTGTTGTGTAGCCCTACAGGCTGTGAGTGTGTAGCACACAGGATGTGTGTGCCATGTGTGGCATGTGCTCTGTTCTGACTTAATGTATGCCTGTGTGCCAGCAGCGGAGGTGTGTGATGCTCAGGCAGGATGCTATTCTGAGTCTCCAAGTATGCCCCAGTGTGTTCGGATTGCTGTCAGTGCGGGTCTATGTCAGACTGGTATTGTAGTCACTCTAGTATGTCATGCCACCTGACAGGGTATGGCAGTACTGGTTTCAGAGTGCTCAGTCCCCAGATTGGCTATGTGGTGGCATCTCACACATGTGTTGTACGTTCCTGGCCAGGGGAGAGGGTTGACTGCATACATGTGGCAGCTGTGACATTGCCACATGACTCACATAAACCACGACTGGACCATAGAGGTGATTCACAGGTTACCTTTGCACATGCTACCATAGTAGTGTGATTGCCATGGTGATTACCAACACATAAGGCCAATGGGGAACAACATACTGAAGATGAGTATGTGTGGGTGTACTGCTACTGATTTCATAGCACTGGCATATATGACTGCACACATGTGTAAATGCCAGGTAAGTCATATGCAATGTGTCACAGGCAACGTACATGCGAACAGGACAGACAGTGACATTCTGTAAGGTGGAAAATTGACATACGTATAGTATGCTATGCAGATGTCACTAGGAATCCACAGAAGCACTGTAACTCTGCATTGCAGGTGGAATCAGTGTTCCAGGGAACCCCAAGCAAGCATGCATGCAAACAAAGCTACAGTAAGCAGGGCTGGAAGTAGTCCATTGTACAACAAAGAAGGGGTAACACTTCCAGTAGGTAACAGTGCAAATATGCAGGCACTATCAACATGTACCCAGGAATGCACAGCTCAGATGTCCATGGTAGTACTGATATTATGTCATATTTAATTGTAATTTGTATTACATTGGTACTGCACACATATCAACATGCACAAACATCCACATTGCATAGTCGTTGTGGGCAACATGCCACCATTACTGTACATGTCCATCATTGCGTATCACTACTTGCATTAGCTTCTCCCTGTGCTACCTATGTATGTGGCTATCTGTTGACATCCTTACCACCGGTATGCAATAATGTGCAGCTGTTACACTATGGTACTTACTATGGGTGTAGATAACAATTCAGGACAGTCATACAGTTACTGCATCAGGCATGCTGGGATATACACACAGTCATATCAGCACACTGTACTGTTACCAACATGATACTAGTAATACACTTCTATGTAGTCACCCTGTGCATCAGCAACATGTTTACCTGTTCCTGCACTGATGTTGGAGATTGCAGGAGGTGGCACAGTTTCATCATATGCACAGGGTGTGAATTAGGTATGCCTGAGTCTGCCACTGATACCACCAATTGACATGTATGTGTATGTGTGTTGGTGAAGGACAGCAGTACAGGGTGGGGCACTGTTGGTGCAGTGTGTGCATGTATGTGGTAGCCCTAGGTGTTAACATTTTGCATGTGTGTATGCATGCACACAGTTCCACCTCATGGCTGCCATATACTGGAGTTTGTGGACAGCCACAGACTGCACCTGGCAGGTCATACAGATCAGTGTCTGTGGGTACGGACATGGTACCTGTGCCTGGCAGGGTGCTACGGACCGTATCCGTACTAAGCCAGACTGGGTACTGTCATCAGAAGCGGAGTGTGTTGACTGGACACAGGTCCCTGTTGGGACTGTCCAGAGCCACGTGCACGTGGTCTCCTGGGGCGGTCTGATGACAGCACAGACCCAGCATTGCTGGGGCTGCTGCTGGCACTATGGGGGCATCCGCGGGCCTGTTGTCGTCCGTGCTGACTGCCAGCTGCTGCTGTTGCTGGCATATGGCCACGACAACGCCGCAACCATCCACCATTGCCCTGGCTCATGGACATGTGGTTGTGGAACTGCTGTAATATGTCCCCACAATGTCTGTCTATGACATCGGTGAAATTACGGATAGCATCCGCGATGTCACGCATACTGTCAGTCATGGATGTGTGACATGCTCTCAGCTCCCTCAGACCCTGTCTGGTGTACCTTTCCATATGCGACTGAAACATAGCTGAGGTTGACAGACCTCTTTGGGCACATCTGCCAGAGGCAGTATGCCCACGGATGCTCCCACGAGAACCCATGGGCAACTATCTGTGTGGTAGCATCTCAGGACCCTGCTCATGGCTGCTGTGTGGGGAAGCATGTGCCACAGATACCACATTACCCTGGTTAATGCCCACTGTATCCTGTCCCTCACCTAGGGACAATGGTGACATAGGATGTACTGGCAGGATGACTGTGCTCAATGATGGGGTTGACAGCTGTGTACTGTCAATTGGCTGACCAATGACGGACCCTGACACACCTTCCTGTGCCATTACACAGAAATCATTATTATCAGCACCTGTGGCACCAGATTCAGGTTCCCTGCTGCAGGACACCAGAGTAGCACCAGAACCTGTGGGAGGAAAACAGGAAACACAGTTTACAATGTCTACACAATGTTACCAGTGATGCACTAATGCACACATGCACACATGCACACATGCACATGTGGACACAGGCACACATGCACACATGCATACGTGGACACAGGCACACATGCACACATGCACACGTGGACACGTGCACACATGGACACATGCACACATGCACACATGCACACGTGGACACAGGCACACATGCACACATGCACACTTGGACACAGGCACACACGCACACATGCATGCATGCACACGTGGACACAGGCCCACATGCACACATGCACACCCCGCAGTATACACACAGAGCACTACTGAGTTACACTATTATTACTAGCACTATCAGGACTATTATAGGTATTATTAAAACACACTCACCAGCATGGATGGGCTGCCTTGCTGTAACACTGGAGGGACCTGCAGAAATGAGGGGATTAATGTCAGTGGGCACAATTGTGCCATTGATACTGCATATGATACAGTTCAGTAGTACACCAGTTGCCTTTCACATGTCAGCTGCTGATATTGGCAATATCACACCTGCACAATTACATACTATGTTGACAGCTACATACCAAGGACATACCTTACACATGCATAAACTAACAGTGTACAGAACAGTCAAGTGTACATATGGCATATTACCTGCACGCTCCATGTCATGTTGCTGTGTGGATCCAGCCTCCATCATAATGCAGGTGTGTTGCTGTTGATGTTCCTGGGCTGGAGCCACAACACTTAGGAGTAGCCCCTCCAGTCTGGTGAGGGGAGGGGGATGTGTGGCCACCCCACCTCCTGTGGCGACCTGTTGCCTGTGGATATCCAATGCATGCTGATGGACATTTCTGATTAAATCACTGCAGTGATGTTGTACCTGCTCATATGTCCTGTTATGCGTGCCAATGTCATTTACCCTGCGGACAAGGTCTTGCCACAGTGCAGCCCTCTCCTGCTAATTCTGGCTGGTGCGGGAAAACAGTATGTCATAATCCCGCACCAGGCTCTGGTGTATCTCTTCATCTTCTGCAGCAGAGTAGGCAGGATTTCACTGATGCGCCATGTCCCTGAAAGAGAACACAAACAGGATATCAGCAAACTATGTCAGCAATATATGACACATATACAATACATGATACTCAACTGTAGTGATATACTACTACTCCCATATGTAGCACGTGTGTGTCTCTTGGTGGATACACATGTACATGGCCAGATATCAGTGCTCAGCCAACACCTATGCAACAATACCTGCCACAATCCATACAACATAGTACCAAGCCCCATCGGTCAGCACACTGAGACAGGTCCAATGCACAGCCTCACTCTGGGGGTTCATACCAAGGTACTGTATGTGCAACACCATCCACTGGTGTGATCTGGACACAAATTAATCGGCCTGGATATACATATCCCACCACTACCACCAGCACAGTAGACTACTTTGATATATATATGTGAATAGACAGATTTTCACTTGTTAGGACTGACATGGTATCCATGCAGCCCACTGGGCCAGTGGAAGCCACAACCCACAATGCTGACCCCTTTGCGAATGCTTCCCACGGACATCCCAAAGAATGCATGGAACATGCACACACATTTCTAACCCAGACCCTATGCACAAAGGTTAGGCATCCTGTCTGGTGGACCCTAGCCAAAGGCAAATTGTATAATGATAGAAGGAGGCTACTGCAGGACAGAGGAAATTCACATAAAGGGAAGGCATCTGTGGTCAGCACTGGTAATAAGCTACGGTCTCTCATAACAACATCCACGGCCAACTCTGAGAGGGAAATGGCCACGGACACTATAGATAACCACAAGGCCTTCTTCAGTTATGTTAGACATATGGACCAAAAGCCTCAGATATGCTCTGAGTTACTACACACCTACTTAACATTCACTGAACCCACAGATATTGGCAACATTCTGGCAGACAGGTTCAGTGCAAATATCCCCCCTCCCTCTCCCCCACACATAGAAATACTTATCACAGCTGAATGTAACCTCCCTATCATCTCAGATGTCCAGGTGAGGGCACCTCAGAAAAGCAGAACACACAGCATCAATGTGACCTGATGGTATCCCTGGATGTGTGCTACGTGAACTCCAAGAGGAGATACAACCGCATATAAGACTGATATTTAACCTTGGCCGTACTACGGGATATGTACCTGAACACTGGCATACAGCAACAGTGGTCCCACTCCACTAAGGAGGCACCTCTACTGACCCTGGGAACTACCGCCCCATAAGCTTAACCAGCCTGGTCTGCAAAGCTATGGAATGATTCATTATGGGATGCATATACAGCGATATTGGGTACCTGCAGACACTTGATCCCACCCAGTTTGCCTTTGTGATTGGCTGATCCTGCCTTTTGAACCTGGTTGACCTTTTCAAAACAGTCACTACAGCCATTGATGAGGGCAAAGCAGTCCATACAGCCTACCTGGACTTGCCTAAGGCCTTCAACACAGTACTCCACTTAGGCATCATAGACAAGCTCATCAGCTTACATGTTACTACATATGTCACATGATGGATTCCACACTGGTTGAACTACAGAATCCATAATATCAATATTGGGAGCCATGTCAGACTCAAAGCCAGTCACATGTCGTATCCCACAGGGCTCTCTCCTAGGACCCCTCTTGTTTGGCATTTACTTCTCAGATGTGAAAGCAAACATGTGCGGGTTGTGGATGACAAAGTTCCCAGATGACTGCGAACTAAGCGCCATAGTCGTTACACCAGCTGACACACACATCCTACAGACAGGCCTCACTGAAACGGACAACTGGTGCCAGAATCATGGCCTAACACTGAATGACATGTAATGTATAGTCATCCCCTTTGGATGAAACTACGTGCACACAACTTATCACATGGACATACCTATAGATACAGACCAATGACACATATGGAGGGTTCACAGTATGTAGACTATTAACTTGTTACTTTACATTACCTGTGTTTGTCGTAGCTGGTTGCGTTACTGTTACTATAGCTTTCTGCTGCTGATAGCCCAGCTTGATACTGACACTGATGACAGCTTCAACTTAGTTTGTCTTACGTGTGTTTTTGTTTGTGTTCTTATTTTCTTTTTTTCTTTTTTTTTTTCTCTCTCTCTCTGCCTCCAGACGGTGCAATGAAAGTATTGCATGTGTGGAGTGGGAGTACAGGATACTTTGTAGGTATCTGCATAAGTCCATGTGATGGCCTCTGCACCAATTGTAAGCCAGCATTTGCTAATTGCATGCAGCCAGTTGTGTACTGATTGCAGTTCTCACTGTGATTTCAGGACAGTGCTATAAAAGGGTATGTGAGATAGGCGTTGCCCTTTCAGATTGTAAGGGCGGGGACCATGCTGGTATGCTGTGGACACTGTTCTGTGAGTGAAAGGTTGGTATCTCTCTCATGATTCAGGCTGTGCTGTAGATTCACATTTCTCCATTCATCTCTCCTGTTTCCTGTACTAAGTGTGTATGTACACTGACACCTACAACTATATATATATATATATATATATATATATATATATATATATATATAAATATACATACATTTATATATGTATAATAACTGACATTATTACCTACTAGCTACCAACTAGCATGGCTGTTTCTGTTCACACTCTACTATTATAGAAATCCACTAGATTTGACAGTAAATATACATGACATGCTTTGTGTACTACACATCCTATATTCCCTTTACATTCATTCCTACTATTACATGATATATTTATTGTAGCACAATGTTCTTGTATAACAGTCATGGCTTAGTGGTAAGTCATGCAGACTACTGTTTCCAAGGTCCTGGGTTCGGGATTAACAGTGGGATTTTATTTTGCTTTTGAAATGACTACAGGACCTGTCAATCAGAGTGACTAAGGCACTTTTAAGCAGTTGTAACCAGGTTAGCACTGGTTTGCGCGGAGCTCACGCATGCGCATTGGCGTTCAGCTCCGTGTACACCCGCTTACAACCGCTTAACAGTGCTTACTCTGGTGCACACCCGAGCTATTTTCTTTGAAAGAAATGAAAATGGGGAGACAGGAAAGTGGTGAAAAAGGGGTCACAAAGAGGGTAAGACAGTAGCGAAACAAGCTTGGGTTTTGCAGGAGGGATGTAGGTAAGGCCCATAGCTGCCCATTTCTTCATCAGCAACAGCTGTGCATATGTTTGTAATTTGGTGTGACATTTGAAACCTTTCACCCCTGAGAGAGGTGTCAGGACAACAATAATACTTGTTGTACAGCCAATTGTAATTGATAGTTTCCATGTCCAGCAGACATGTGTGCGGAATGGGCAGCTATGTATGGGGCGTAATTTTTTTGTGGGTACAGAGTGCCCTTTTTTTTTTTTTTTTTTGTTTTCAGGTGAGAGTGGTATGTCAGGTAAAGGAAGTCGGTATAGCTGGGGAGGTAGGTTGGGTAGGTCAACAGACAAGACAAACAAGACGCATACAGGGACGGTGTATGACACGTGTGGGGGGGTTACACAATTGACGGGGACGGATGTTTGGATATCCAGAGCCCATGAGCCCACAGATGGCAACAGTGGAACTGATATCCCCACCCACGGGCAGTTGCCACTGTTCCTTCACTGCCAAGGATGGGGCTGTGCTGGGGGCTGTGTAGGCCGGGCAACAGGCATGCCCATATGTTGTGCCACCTGTGCCTCAAGCTGGCGTAGGGGCCCAAGAACAGAGTCCCGGATCTCCCTACGCACCACAGTCCGGACGCTACGGAGGGTGAGTGGTGGTTCTCCTCTGGCCACACTTGCAGAGGGGGAACAGGCCCCATCCCCTGCAGCGCTTCTACCTGCAGGTGGCACAGGGCCACTGGAGGAGGGTCCAGATTGGGCACTAGTGCCAGGTGCACTCGCCAGCTGAGGTGGGAGAGGTGGGTTCGCTGGAATCCGCCTTCCTTGTCGTCCTATGTTTTGCATTATGTCATGACAGTTTGGGTTAGTAACATACAATACCATTTGCAATTAGTTGTAACAGCATGCATTAGTATTCCCATTAACCAAACACCCAGATATTCACACCATTGAACAGCGAGCATAACACATGCATAATTTGAACAGCAATACACCAGTCCAACAACATGCAGGGTTGATTGATGGCAACAGGCCATCAGGTTTGGATGTATGAACAGGGCAGATGCATCAACGTACATGCAAATATGTATGACCCAACAGGACAAATGTCCAGGGGTGTTAATTGTGATTGCACATACCAATTTCACGTGGAATGGATTATATGTGGTTATAGGGTAGGGTGAAGAAAATATAATTAACACCTTCAGATACCAATACATATGCTGTACATTTCTAATAGCTGCAGATATATACACACTACTGTTCTGACTACAGTTTCCTATATGATAACTACTTCAAGTTGGTGATAGGACTGTTACTGCTATATCAATATACATTTTATTGTTATTCATACACGTTCATATCTGGCTTTGTTCAGCTACATCATCCTGCTACATTTGCTTTATATAGCTATAGACAACTGTGGATGCTTGGTATTTCAGACAATCATACTATTTGCATATTGCAGACTGAGAGCAACATATCCAGATTTTGGGATACACATTCCAGCTGCAGCAACACTTTGAACACATTTCGCAGTTTGGTTCTGCTTGTCACATTCATTTCATTTCATTCTGTACTGACTGCAGTATACTTTATTCAGGGGTTATTACTACTTTATTGGTGGATTCATAACTCTTTCTCACACTCTCTCACTTGTTTTAATTTTACTATTCAGGATGGTACTTACTTCCAGGCTTTATTGACATGTTTTACCTGTAGTTATTACAATCCTTTCCAGCAGTCTCACTTCTGTCATGTTTCAGTATTTCAACAGGGATATATTTCACACATGTGATTTGCAATTCTTCTGCAGCTGTACTTTTCAGCCTGCTGCAGGTTGTGTACTTTTATATTACAGGTGGGGCATCTTTATTTCAGACTTTATTTCAGACATTGTCATTTTTCTGTTTGGATTACAGACTGCAACACACTTTTGTAATCAAGCAATACTTGCAAACACTCTTACACTGTTACTTGCACATTTTATTACTTAGTGACTACACTGCACTCTTTTGCTAACTGTCATACTTTTATATTTCTTTACAGTTACTAGGAGAGGATTACTGACCTGCCTGGTGGCGCAACCACACCAGCCTATCGCCATAGGCTCTGCGGTTCGCAGAACGCACACCTGCAGCTGTAATATAAATGAAGTAATATTGGAATACACATCTCCATAATATCAGCTAGTTTAATTTCTTACATACATAATTAAATGTAACTTACTCAGTAGTGGGGCGTTGGGCATTTGCGGGCCTCCTGGATCCAAAGGTTCAATTGGTCCTGCTTATGTCTCTTCAGGTCCGCATGGTGGTGACGGACCTGCTCACCAGTCCTTGGAATCCCTGTGGCACTGGTGAGATCATGAGCCAACCGGTCCCATGCCTCAGCCTTATATGCTCCCCACAGGACCTGGCCCTGCATGAGTTGGGCCTCATGATTGTTGACTAGGAACCAGACCATATATCTGGACTCCTCAACGCCCCACCTCTGTGCTCGAAAGCAACTACCCTCACCTACTCCTAACATTCTGGCTGCAAGTTAGTTCTACAATCATTTATGCTGTGTAATCCCGCCTATGGGGCTTATATATGCTGTTTTTCCCGCACTTATCTGTGATTGGCCATTTTGGAATTGTCTTCCACGGACCGTGTTAGCCTTAGGTGTGATTCAGCATGCCCTCATGCATATGCATGGCATGCTGTCGTCACACCGTCTAACTGCAGCCTCCGTGTAAGCCTTGGATCTTTTACATGGAGGCTTCGTGAATCCTGCCTAATAAGTTTATGACAGACCAGCAATGTAGAAATTTAAAATGCAACTGCAGCCTAAACAGAAATAATTAGGGAAAACCATTACAGAAATAACAAGTACAAAAAATGTATAGTAAAAAATAAAAAAGAAATACATTTAACTACATAAAACAAAGAAAATGATGTAAAAAAGGGTAATGAACTGTAAATCCAAGTGTATCCATAACAGATAAACTATAAAAGGAATCACATACAGAAAATAATATGTTGGTGCCCTGCCACCTAGTGGCAATATTAATATATTATCATTAAAAAAATTTTAGAGTGTAGAGTCTGCTTGTGCTAAATACAGTTTGTTTGCAGTGACAACCTTGCCTGGGGGTGAGGATGGGATATGGATGTCCAGGGAAAGGTGGGTATGGTCAGATATCAACAATGGTGGTCTACCTCTGGTGTGGAACAGTGAGTACCCATGTTGCAGATGGACAGGTGCAATATGTATTCCCCCATGTGGCTGTGGTGAGTGGTTCTGCCATAGCACATGGACCCACAAATTGCAGTGGCTGTAGGGTAATATTGTAGAGGCCTGAGTAGTTCCCACACACAATATGTCTGTACCTGATGTTAACAACTGGAATGGTGTATGTGAACACCTGCATATCCCGGCACTGTTCCCAGGGAAGCAAAGTGTGTGTCCTGGATGTGGGAGTGGTGTTCTGGACTGGTTGTGTTGTGTGTTACAGGTCCTGTGGTCATGAAGCATGGTATAGAACATAACCTGCCAGTGCGATGTGCATATCTGACCCTGAAGTAGGTGGTCGCAAATGCATATATATGCTACCCCACCTGACAGGTAGTACTAGATGTACATACCTCTGTAGAAATAAAGATGTCAGCACCCTATAAATACTGCAGGTGCAGAACAAATGCCCAGTAATTTGAATAGCGCGCTCTGCTAATGCCTCTCCCTTAAGTGTCATAATATAGTTAGGTAGGAGTTTGAACCATGCAAATGCTCAGTGGGTGAGCGGGGTTGTTGTGTGTGCAAGTCTGTGTGAGGGAAGTGTCCCTTTTGGCAACTGGGAAAACACTCTACAGGATGCACATTCCCCTTTCTAAACACTGATGATGTCAGCACCCTATAAGTACAGCAGGAGAAGGGAAACCTCCCAGTAATGCGAATAGTGCGCTCTGCTAATGCATCCGTCTCGAGTGTCATAACATAGTTAGGTAGAGGTTTGAAACCTGCAAATACCCAGTGTGTGTGGAGGGGGGATTAGTGTGTGTGCAAGTCTGTATGAGGGAAATGTCCCTTTTGGCAACTGGGAAAACACTCTACAGGATGCACATTCCCCTTTCTAAGCACTGATGATGTCAGCACCCTATAAGTACAGCAGGAGAAGGGAAGCCTTCCAGTAATGTGAATAGCGTGCTCCGCTAATGCATCCGTCTTGAGTGTCATAACATAGTTAGGTAGGGGTTTGAATCCAGCAAATGCCCAGTGTGTGTGGAGGGGGGTTAGTGTGTGTGCAAGTCTGTGTGAGAAAAATGTCCCTTTTGGCAACTGGGAAAACACTCTACAGGATGCACATTCCCCTTTCTAAGCACTGATGATGTCAGCACCCTATAAGTACAGCAGGAGAAGGAAAACCTCTCAGTAATGTGAATAGTGTGCTCCGCTAATGCGTCCATCTCGAGTGTCATAACTTAGTTAGGGGTTTGAATCCTGCAAATGGCAAGTGTGGATAAGAGGAGTGTGTGTGCTAGCAAGTCTGTATGAAAGATATGTGCATTTTGGCAATTAGGAGAACACACTACATGATGAACATTACCCTTTCCAAACACTGATGATGTCAGCACCCTATAAGTACAGCTGGAGAAAGGAACCTCCCAGTAATCCTAATAGTGCACTGCTAATCGTCTCTCACATGTCGTGACATAGTTAGGTAGGGGTATGAATCCTGCAAGTGTGTGTGTGTGTGTGGTGGGAGGGGGGTAGTAGGGTGTGTGAGAGAACAGTTCCTTTTGGCAACTACTACAATACACCAGATGCTACATATTCCCCCAGTAAACACAGGTGATGTCACCACACTATCAGTACAGCCAAACAGGGCTAATTGTCCAATAGTGCGCTCCGCTACTGGGTCTATTACCACTGTCAGAGCACAGATAGGTATGTTTTGGAAACCCACAACTGCCACGTGTGGTTGTGTCACACAATATTCCCATGTGTGGGTTGTTGTTCATAACAATGCATGACATTGCTTAATCCAGCAATGGCAATGCACACATGATGTATGTGTGTGACACATACACATATATACCTGTGACCTTCAGTAATTACCATGTCTGACACGTGCCTCAAGTGGATAAATGGTATTTGCAATGCATAACATTAAGACTGTGTCTTACTGTGCAGGGGCCGCATGCGGTATGTGTATATACAGTGTGAGTTGTATATGGTATAATACCAACAGCAGGGGATACACATCTGGTCTGGGCCATATAGTCTACATGTAGTCGATGAACAGGTGCTGCATGTTCCCACCTGTTGTGGGAGTGGTAACATGTTGTTCCACTGCAATTCAGTGACTACATGCTGGGAACCTTTCAGCTAGTGTGTTGTAGCTACAGTAATGCTCACACACAATGTTTGGCTGGATGCAGTCCAGCCATATAAAGACATTACTAGAGACTGTCATATTGCCAGTGTTGTTAGGGAGGACAGGTGGGTTTCCTATGTATGGGAGGGTTGTGTGTGCCAGGGTATGAACCAGAAGGCAGTCCAACACACTGTTAGCTGCTCATGGATAGGCCCTGATGCTTTGTGCTGTGCCAACAATCTGGAGGTGTGTATCTGTGGTGCCTTGAGATACCACCCCCCTGTCCATGTGTGTTACATGTGTAGGGGACGACAGGCATGGTATGAGGTATAACCTGGCAGTGATGGGTTGCACCTGTGAGCCGTGAATCAGGAATCTGGTACTGCACAGATATTGCAGTTGACCGTGCTGAGGACAGTGTCCAGTGCATGCATCTTGCAGTATACACTGCTGGTGTTGTGTAGCATCACTGTTAGTGTCCTATCCCGTGTGATACCCGTGGAGGTGGCTATGTAATCCATGTCCTGCAGCAAAAGGCACTATGTGTGTATCAAGGGGCTTCGCCAATATACAATGGCCCATGGGTGTCACGTGCAAGCTGCCCTCGCAAATCACTGTGGCTTCCCTAGCATGTAAGCACACGTTGACAGCCATTGGATACCCTATGGATGACATTGGAGATTGAGCAGAATGTAGACATAGAACACCCCTCCTACATATTGTGGTAGCATACCTGGTGAGGGTATGATGGCAACCAAGGTCAGGCTCATACTGGCCCGTGCCACATGCTGAGAGAGCCCTTCTATGTTCCCTATCATGTAGTCCAGGGAGGTATGTCTCAGGTCATCCATAGTGGCATGGACAATGACTGAGTCATAGGTGTCCATGCCTCTGACTGACCTGTATGCATGTGTTTTGTAGTGGACCATAGTGCCCCATGGGCATATCACTGTGACCTTCACCATGTACAGCCTGTTGAGCAGGACCCCACTGCAGCGGCCAAGAGAGGTACCTGACACATCTGTAGCAGGTGTGTTGTGTAGCCCTACAGGCTGTGAGTGTGTAGCACACAGGATGTGTGTGCCATGTGTGGCATGTGCTCTGTTCTGACTTAATGTATGCCTGTGTGCCAGCAGCGGAGGTGTGTGATGCTCAGGCAGGATGCTATTCTGAGTCTCCAAGTATGCCCCAGTGTGTTCGGATTGCTGTCAGTGCGGGTCTATGTCAGACTGGTATTGTAGTCACTCTAGTATGTCATGCCACCTGACAGGGTATGGCAGTACTGGTTTCAGAGTGCTCAGTCCCCAGATTGGCTATGTGGTGGCATCTCACACATGTGTTGTACGTTCCTGGCCAGGGGAGAGGGTTGACTGCATACATGTGGCAGCTGTGACATTGCCACATGACTCACATAAACCACGACTGGACCATAGAGGTGATTCACAGGTTACCTTTGCACATGCTACCATAGTAGTGTGATTGCCATGGTGATTACCAACACATAAGGCCAATGGGGAACAACATACTGAAGATGAGTATGTGTGGGTGTACTGCTACTGATTTCATAGCACTGGCATATATGACTGCACACATGTGTAAATGCCAGGTAAGTCATATGCAATGTGTCACAGGCAACGTACATGCGAACAGGACAGACAGTGACATTCTGTAAGGTGGAAAATTGACATACGTATAGTATGCTATGCAGATGTCACTAGGAATCCACAGAAGCACTGTAACTCTGCATTGCAGGTGGAATCAGTGTTCCAGGGAACCCCAAGCAAGCATGCATGCAAACAAAGCTACAGTAAGCAGGGCTGGAAGTAGTCCATTGTACAACAAAGAAGGGGTAACACTTCCAGTAGGTAACAGTGCAAATATGCAGGCACTATCAACATGTACCCAGGAATGCACAGCTCAGATGTCCATGGTAGTACTGATATTATGTCATATTTAATTGTAATTTGTATTACATTGGTACTGCACACATATCAACATGCACAAACATCCACATTGCATAGTCGTTGTGGGCAACATGCCACCATTACTGTACATGTCCATCATTGCATATCACTACTTGCATTAGCTTCTCCCCTGTGCTACCTATGTATGTGGCTATCTGTTGACATCCTTACCACCGGTATGCAATAATGTGCAGCTGTTACACTATGGTACTTACTATGGGTGTAGATAACAATTCAGGACAGTCATACAGTTACTGCATCAGGCATGCTGGGATATACACACAGTCATATCAGCACACTGTACTGTTACCAACATGATACTAGTAATACACTTCTATGTAGTCACCCTGTGCATCAGCAACATGTTTACCTGTTCCTGCACTGATGTTGGAGATTGCAGGAGGTGGCACAGTTTCATCATATGCACAGGGTGTGAATTAGGTATGCCTGAGTCTGCCACTGATACCACCAATTGACATGTATGTGTATGTGTGTTGGTGAAGGACAGCAGTACAGGGTGGGGCACTGTTGGTGCAGTGTGTGCATGTATGTGGTAGCCCTAGGTGTTAACATTTTGCATGTGTGTATGCATGCACACAGTTCCACCTCATGGCTGCCATATACTGGAGTTTGTGGACAGCCACAGACTGCACCTGGCAGGTCATACAGATCAGTGTCTGTGGGTACGGACATGGTACCTGTGCCTGGCAGGGGTGCTACGGACCGTATCCGGTACTAAGCCAGACTGGGTACTGTCATCAGAAGCGGGAGTGTGTTGACTGGACACAGGTCCCTGTTGGGACTGTCCAGAGCCACGTGCACGTGGTCTCCTGGGGCGGTCTGATGACAGCACAGACCCAGCATTGCTGGGGCTGCTGCTGGCACTATGGGGGCATCCGCGGGCCTGTTGTCGTCCGTGCTGACTGCCAGCTGCTGCTGTTGCTGGCATATGGCCACGACAACGCCGCAACCATCCACCATTGCCCTGGCTCATGGACATGTGGTTGTGGAACTGCTGTAATATGTCCCCACAATGTCTGTCTATGACATCGGTGAAATTACGGATAGCATCCGCGATGTCACGCATACTGTCAGTCATGGATGTGTGACATGCTCTCAGCTCCCTCAGACCCTGTCTGGTGTACCTTTCCATATGCGACTGAAACATAGCTGAGGTTGACAGACCTCTTTGGGCACATCTGCCAGAGGCAGTATGCCCACGGATGCTCCCACGAGAACCCATGGGCAACTATCTGTGTGGTAGCATCTCAGGACCCTGCTCATGGCTGCTGTGTGGGGAAGCATGTGCCACAGATACCACATTACCCTGGTTAATGCCCACTGTATCCTGTCCCTCACCTAGGGACAATGGTGACATAGGATGTACTGGCAGGATGACTGTGCTCAATGATGGGGTTGACAGCTGTGTACTGTCAATTGGCTGACCAATGACGGACCCTGACACACCTTCCTGTGCCATTACACAGAAATCATTATTATCAGCACCTGTGGCACCAGATTCAGGTTCCCTGCTGCAGGACACCAGAGTAGCACCAGAACCTGTGGGAGGAAAACAGGAAACACAGTTTACAATGTCTACACAATGTTACCAGTGATGCACTAATGCACACATGCACACATGCACACATGCACATGTGGACACAGGCACACATGCACACATGCATACGTGGACACAGGCACACATGCACACATGCACACGTGGACACGTGCACACATGGACACATGCACACATGCACACATGCACACGTGGACACAGGCACACATGCACACATGCACACTTGGACACAGGCACACACGCACACATGCATGCATGCACACGTGGACACAGGCCCACATGCACACATGCACACCCCGCAGTATACACACAGAGCACTACTGAGTTACACTATTATTACTAGCACTATCAGGACTATTATAGGTATTATTAAAACACACTCACCAGCATGGATGGGCTGCCTTGCTGTAACACTGGAGGGACCTGCAGAAATGAGGGGATTAATGTCAGTGGGCACAATTGTGCCATTGATACTGCATATGATACAGTTCAGTAGTACACCAGTTGCCTTTCACATGTCAGCTGCTGATATTGGCAATATCACACCTGCACAATTACATACTATGTTGACAGCTACATACCAAGGACATACCTTACACATGCATAAACTAACAGTGTACAGAACAGTCAAGTGTACATATGGCATATTACCTGCACGCTCCATGTCATGTTGCTGTGTGGATCCAGCCTCCATCATAATGCAGGTGTGTTGCTGTTGATGTTCCTGGGCTGGAGCCACAACACTTAGGAGTAGCCCCTCCAGTCTGGTGAGGGGGGATGTGTGGCCACCCCACCTCCTGTGGCGACCTGTTGCCTGTGGATATCCAATGCATGCTGATGGACATTTCTGATTAAATCACTGCAGTGATGTTGTACCTGCTCATATGTCCTGTTATGCGTGCCAATGTCATTTACCCTGCGGACAAGGTCTTGCCACAGTGCAGCCCTCTCCTGCTGATTCTGGCTGGTGCGGGAAAACAGTATGTCATAATCCCGCACCAGGCTCTGGTGTATCTCTTCATCTTCTGCAGCAGAGTAGGCAGGATTTCACTGATCGCCATGTCCCTGAAAGAGAACACAAACAGGATATCAGCAAACTATGTCAGCAATATATGACACATATACAATACATGATACTCAACTGTAGTGATATACTACTACTCCCATATGTAGCACGTGTGTGTCTCTTGGTGGATACACATGTACATGGCCAGATATCAGTGCTCAGCCAACACCTATGCAACAATACCTGCCACAATCCATACAACATAGTACCAAGCCCCATCGGTCAGCACACTGAGACAGGTCCAATGCACAGCCTCACTCTGGGGGTTCATACCAAGGTACTGTATGTGCAACACCATCCACTGGTGTGATCTGGACACAAATTAATCGGCCTGGATATACATATCCCACCACTACCACCAGCACAGTAGACTACTTTGATATATATATGTGAATAGACAGATTTTCACTTGTTAGGACTGACATGGTATCCATGCAGCCCACTGGGCCAGTGGAAGCCACAACCCACAATGCTGACCCCTTTGCGAATGCTTCCCACGGACATCCCAAAGAATGCATGGAACATGCACACACATTTCTAACCCAGACCCTATGCACAAAGGTTAGGCATCCTGTCTGGTGGACCCTAGCCAAAGGCAAATTGTATAATGATAGAAGGAGGCTACTGCAGGACAGAGGAAATTCACATAAAGGGAAGGCATCTGTGGTCAGCACTGGTAATAAGCTACGGTCTCTCATAACAACATCCACGGCCAACTCTGAGAGGGAAATGGCCACGGACACTATAGATAACCACAAGGCCTTCTTCAGTTATGTTAGACATATGGACCAAAAGCCTCAGATATGCTCTGAGTTACTACACACCTACTTAACATTCACTGAACCCACAGATATTGGCAACATTCTGGCAGACAGGTTCAGTGCAAATATCCCCCCTCCCTCTCCCCCACACATAGAAATACTTATCACAGCTGAATGTAACCTCCCTATCATCTCAGATGTCCAGGTGAGGGCCGCCCTCAGAAAAGCAGAACACACAGCATCAATGTGACCTGATGGTATCCCTGGATGTGTGCTACGTGAACTCCAAGAGGAGATACAACCGCATATAAGACTGATATTTAACCTTGGCCGTACTACGGGATATGTACCTGAACACTGGCATACAGCAACAGTGGTCCCACTCCACTAAGGAGGCACCTCTACTGACCCTGGGAACTACCGCCCATAAGCTTAACCAGCCTGGTCTGCAAAGCTATGGAATGATTCATTATGGGATGCATATACAGCGATATTGGGTACCTGCAGACACTTGATCCCACCCAGTTTGCCTTTGTGATTGGCTGATCCTGCCTTTTGAACCTGGTTGACCTTTTCAAAACAGTCACTACAGCCATTGATGAGGGCAAAGCAGTCCATACAGCCTACCTGGACTTGCCTAAGGCCTTCAACACAGTACTCCACTTAGGCATCATAGACAAGCTCATCAGCTTACATGTTACTACATATGTCACATGATGGATTCCACACTGGTTGAACTACAGAATCCATAATATCAATATTGCGGGAGCCATGTCAGACTCAAAGCCAGTCACATGTCGTATCCCACAGGGCTCTCTCCTAGGACCCCTCTTGTTTGGCATTTACTTCTCAGATGTGAAAGCAAACATGTGCGGGTTGTGGATGACAAAGTTCCCAGATGACTGCGAACTAAGCGCCATAGTCGTTACACCAGCTGACACACACATCCTACAGACAGGCCTCACTGAAACGGACAACTGGTGCCAGAATCATGGCCTAACACTGAATGACATGTAATGTATAGTCATCCCCTTTGGATGAAACTACGTGCACACAACTTATCACATGGACATACCTATAGATACAGACCAATGACACATATGGAGGGTTCACAGTATGTAGACTATTAACTTGTTACTTTACATTACCTGTGTTTGTCGTAGCTGGTTGCGTTACTGTTACTATAGCTTTCTGCTGCTGATAGCCCAGCTTGATACTGACACTGATGACAGCTTCAACTTAGTTTGTCTTACGTGTGTTTTTGTTTGTGTTCTTATTTTCTTTTTTTCTTTCTTTTTTTTTTCTTTCTCTCTCTCTGCCTCCAGACGGTGCAATGAAAGTATTGCATGTGTGGAGTGGGAGTACAGGATACTTTTGTAGGTATCCGCATAAGTCCATGTGATGGCCTCTGCACCAATTGTAAGCCAGCATTTGCTAATTGCATGCAGCCAGTTGTGTACTGATTGCAGTTCTCACTGTGATTTCAGGACAGTGCTATAAAAGGGTATGTGAGATAGGCGTTGCCCTTTCAGATTGTAAGGGCGGGGACCATGCTGGTATGCTGTGGACACTGTTCTGTGAGTGAAAGGTTGGTATCTCTCTCATGATTCAGGCTGTGCTGTAGATTCACATTTCTCCATTCATCTCTCCTGTTTCCTGTACTAAGTGTGTATGTACACTGACACCTACAACTATATATATATATATATATATATATATATATATATATATATATATATATATATATATATAAATATACATACATTTATATATGTATAATAACTGACATTATTACCTACTAGCTACCAACTAGCATGGCTGTTTCTGTTCACACTCTACTATTATAGAAATCCACTAGATTTGACAGTAAATATACATGACATGCTTTGTGTACTACACATCCTATATTCCCTTTACATTCATTCCTACTATTACATGATATATTTATTGTAGCACAATGTTCTTGTATAACAGTCATGGCTTAGTGGTAAGTCATGCAGACTACTGTTTCCAAGGTCCTGGGTTCGGGATTAACAGTGGGATTTTATTTTGCTTTTGAAATGACTACAGGACCTGTCAATCAGAGTGACTAAGGCACTTTTAAGCAGTTGTAACCAGGTTAGCACTGGTTTGCGCGGAGCTCACGCATGCGCATTGGCGTTCAGCTCCGTGTACACCCGCTACAACTGCTTAACTGTGCTTACTCTGGTGCACACCCGAGCTATTTTCTTTGAAAGAAATGAAAATGGGGAGACAGGAAAGTGGTGAAAAAGGGGTCACAAAGAGGGTAAGACAGTAGCGAAACAAGCTTGGGTTTTGCAGGAGGGATGTAGGTAAGGCCCATAGCTGCCCATTTCTTCATCAGCAACAGCTGTGCATATGTTTGTAATTTGGTGTGACATTTGAAACCTTTCACCCCTGAGAGAGGTGTCAGGACAACAATAATACTTGTTGTACAGCCAATTGTAATTGATAGTTTCCATGTCCAGCAGACATGTGTGCGGAATGGGCAGCTATGTATGGGGCGTAATTTTTTTGTGGGTACAGAGTGCCCTTTTTTTTTTTTTTTTTTTTTTTTTGTTTTCAGGTGAGAGTGGTATGTCAGGTAAAGGAAGTCGGTATAGCTGGGGAGGTAGGTTGGGTAGGTCAACAGACAAGACAAACAAGACGCATACAGGGACGGTGTATGACACGTGTGGGGGGGGTTACACAATTGACGGGGACGGATGTTTGGATATCCAGAGCCCATGAGCCCACAGATGGCAACAGTGGAACTGATATCCCCACCCACGGGCAGTTGCCACTGTTCCTTCACTGCCAAGGATGGGGCTGTGCTGGGGGCTGTGTAGGCCGGGCAACAGGCATGCCCATATGTTGTGCCACCTGTGCCTCAAGCTGGCGTAGGGGCCCAAGAACAGAGTCCCGGATCTCCCTACGCACCACAGTCCGGACGCTACGGAGGGTGAGTGGTGGTTCTCCTCTGGCCACACTTGCAGAGGGGGAACAGGCCCCATCCCCTGCAGCGCTTCTACCTGCAGGTGGCACAGGGCCACTGGAGGAGGGTCCAGATTGGGCACTAGTGCCAGGTGCACTCGCCAGCTGAGGTGGGAGAGGTGGGTTCGCTGGAATCCGCCTTCCTTGTCGTCCTATGTTTTGCATTATGTCATGACAGTTTGGGTTAGTAACATACAATACCATTTGCAATTAGTTGTAACAGCATGCATTAGTATTCCCATTAACCAAACACCCAGATATTCACACCATTGAACAGCGAGCATAACACATGCATAATTTGAACAGCAATACACCAGTCCAACAACATGCAGGGTTGATTGATGGCAACAGGCCATCAGGTTTGGATGTATGAACAGGGCAGATGCATCAACGTACATGCAAATATGTATGACCCAACAGGACAAATGTCCAGGGGTGTTAATTGTGATTGCACATACCAATTTCACGTGGAATGGATTATATGTGGTTATAGGGTAGGGTGAAGAAAATATAATTAACACCTTCAGATACCAATACATATGCTGTACATTTCTAATAGCTGCAGATATATACACACTACTGTTCTGACTACAGTTTCCTATATGATAACTACTTCAAGTTGGTGATAGGACTGTTACTGCTATATCAATATACATTTTATTGTTATTCATACACGTTCATATCTGGCTTTGTTCAGCTACATCATCCTGCTACATTTGCTTTATATAGCTATAGACAACTGTGGATGCTTGGTATTTCAGACAATCATACTATTTGCATATTGCAGACTGAGAGCAACATATCCAGATTTTGGGATACACATTCCAGCTGCAGCAACACTTTGAACACATTTCGCAGTTTGGTTCTGCTTGTCACATTCATTTCATTTCATTCTGTACTGACTGCAGTATACTTTATTCAGGGGTTATTACTACTTTATTGGTGGATTCATAACTCTTTCTCACACTCTCTCACTTGTTTTAATTTTACTATTCAGGATGGTACTTACTTCCAGGCTTTATTGACATGTTTTACCTGTAGTTATTACAATCCTTTCCAGCAGTCTCACTTCTGTCATGTTTCAGTATTTCAACAGGGATATATTTCACACATGTGATTTGCAATTCTTCTGCAGCTGTACTTTTCAGCCTGCTGCAGGTTGTGTACTTTTATATTACAGGTGGGGCATCTTTATTTCAGACTTTATTTCAGATATTGTCATTTTTCTGTTTGGATTACAGACTGCAACACACTTTTGTAATCAAGCAATACTTGCAAACACTCTTACACTGTTACTTGCACATTTTATTACTTAGTGACTACACTGCACTCTTTTGCTAACTGTCATACTTTTATATTTCTTTACAGTTACTAGGAGAGGATTACTGACCTGCCTGGTGGCGCAACCACACCAGCCTATCGCCATAGGCTCTGCGGTTCGCAGAACGCACACCTGCAGCTGTAATATAAATGAAGTAATATTGGAATACACATCTCCATAATATCAGCTAGTTTAATTTCTTACATACATAATTAAATGTAACTTACTCAGTAGTGGGGCGTTGGGCATTTGCCGGGCCTCCTGGATCCAAAGGTTCAATTGGTCCTGCTTATGTCTCTTCAGGTCCGCATGGTGGTGACGGACCTGCTCACCAGTCCTTGGAATCCCTGTGGCACTGGTGAGATCATGAGCCAACCGGTCCCATGCCTCAGCCTTATATGCTCCCCACAGGACCTGGCCCTGCATGAGTTGGGCCTCATGATTGTTGACTAGGAACCAGACCATATATCTGGACTCCTCAACGCCCCACCTCTGTGCTCGAAAGCAACTACCCTCACCTACTCCTAACATTCTGGCTGCAAGTTAGTTCTACAATCATTTATGCTGTGTAATCCCGCCTATGGGGCTTATATATGCTGTTTTTCCCGCACTTATCTGTGATTGGCCATTTTGGAATTGTCTTCCACGGACCGTGTTAGCCTTAGGTGTGATTCAGCATGCCCTCATGCATATGCATGGCATGCTGACGTCACACCGTCTAACTGCAGCCTCCGTGTAAGCCTTGGATCTTTTACATGGAGGCTTCGTGAATCCTGCCTAATAAGTTTATGACAGACCAGCAATGTAGAAATTTAAAATGCAACTGCAGCCTAAACAGAAATAATTAGGGAAAACCATTACAGAAATAACAAGTACAAAAAATGTATAGTAAAAAATAAAAAAGAAATACATTTAACTACATAAAACAAAGAAAATGATGTAAAAAAGGGTAATGAACTGTAAATCCAAGTGTATCCATAACAGATAAACTATAAAAGGAATCACATACAGAAAATAATATGTTGGTGCCCTGCCACCTAGTGGCAATATTAATATATTATCATTAAAAAAATTTTAAAAGAAATACAGCTTGAGCAGAGAATCAGTTAAACATATAGAAAATTACCGCAAAAAGAAATCGAGAAAAGTTATAATGGATATCTATACTACTTTGTGAAATACAACCATGATCAGACAGTAAAATTTTGGAGATGTGACAAAAGAACGTCCTATAACTGTACAATGAATAAAACATTGATTTCATTTAATTTTAAAGAAATTATTTACAGTAGATAATAGATTAGTTAACATATCAATATAATATAAAATAAAAAAATATACTTAATTTATGGAAAACATATGTTATAAAGTATGTTATAAAGTAACAGTAGTCTTAATATGTTAAAACATAACACTAATTATATGTTAAAGATTTAAATGTTATATTTATACTAACCAATGTAATAAATAAAATAAAAATATTAATAAAAAATATATTTACAATGAAAAATGAACAGTGCTATTATTGAATAATTGATTAATTAATAACTTAATGATAAAGTACTTAAAAGAATATATTTGGGGTCAAATAGTCCGGGGTCGAACTGTCCACTAAAAATCAAATATACAATACATATAAATTTATACATGAAATTGTACAGAAATGCATTGGGGTCGAAAAGTCTGGGGGCAAACAATCAGGGGTCGAACTGTCCACGGTCAAATTGTCCTGCTTCCGCAATAACCATAACTGAAACATTGATAAAAAATGATTTAAGGGCCCTAACCATTAACTTAGCAACTTCCTATGCCTATGATGGCTGCGCATCCATCCCACCCACAAGAACCCCCCAGAACCTTCGTAAACTTCCCCAATCCTGCTTAACCCAGCCCCAAGATAACACTCTTCTCTTGCTGACACATTACCCAAACTGCACCAAATACAACATACATACCCTAAAAAACAAAAGTAAAAGCTTCCCTATGACCTCCTTTTACACCAGTCCAACCACCTAAACATCCAGCCCATCAGACTCAATTACATTTAACAACTCCCAGCAGGCATGCGATTGTTACTTCACGCTCTCCCACTTGAGCACCCTTGTACACAAGTCTATCCATGAAGACAGCCACCGGTACCTGCACTTCCACTGCTAACTCACTTCCTTTAGGTCACTGTCTGATGCCCCAGTTGCTCTTCCCCCACCTGTAAAGAAGACAAATTAAGCACCTATTACCATGAAAATTGCAAAGTTTATCAGTATCAATCTCCATCCACGCAATTATGTTGCTGAAAGTCAGCTGCTCAACCCCCAATGGTAACAAAACGATTCACATCTCCAAAAACATTTGGACCGTCAAGCTGTGACACAAGTGTTGTTCAAATCACCCACATTCTACAAATACGGTTAGGCACCATACAAATTAAAGATGGGAATCAAATCCCTTACCCTGTGTTTATGTGACAAACCAGTCACTATGTCTACCCTTACCACCTGCATTAAGCTAGCTATCCAATCTGGGAACTCTGTAGCCAACTTTCAACCATAAACGGCCACTCAAACTACTGTCATTATAATCCCCCAATATCTGTATATAACTATTGCTGCCACTAACTGGACTTAGTATATACCACATTGGATCGTGATAAAATTAGCAACAGTACAGCATTCCAATATGCTTTACACAAATGCATATTAGTCCTGTAAAGATGTGCTAATGACTTAACTGTATCATCTCAGCAGAGTCAGTCATTTTTATCTACCGACATTCCCATCCTTCTCAGGTGTCAAAAACTTAATAATAATAAGGACCAAAGTGAAATATTTTAAATGATTTTATACAAACAAACATTAGCCAAAGTATCCCTACTTAATTCACACACTGACTCCTGCACACTAATCCTGCAGAGCTGATTACACTGTTAGAAATAGCCATTTAAGAGCTTAAGGTACTTTACCTACATATAACCTCCCTCCCATGCCCACCCACAGTTATACCCCCGTTCTTTATGAACATGCCTTATTGATATGAAGAAGCAAGTTGCATATACCTCATTGGCAGATTTGGATAAACCACATTAAATATAAAGACCAATAGTGTCATACCATAATATCCAGTCAGTTGTAGCACCGTTGAAATAGAAAATATTTATTAGACCACAAGAAATATTAACCACCTGATAGCATATGCCAAGTCAATATGCACAGTCTTTGCAGAAGTAACAGCCATCTGAATAATTCTGCATGAATTAGAATAGGAATGATACAAATGCAGAAGATGCTGCTGGCAAACGACTTTATATACCAGTGCTTGCAGGACACATTCATCTCATTTTGACTTCCTTATATTTATCTATCATCAAAATGCCAGTCTCTTCTAACATCACTGAGTACCAGTCTGACACAGCTGAAAGGCTAACACTGTACTGTTGCAGCATACACCTCCAGAAACATCAGAGATGGATAGTGGGCAAATGGAACCCTATGCGGATTAATGAATCAGCCCCCCCCCCCAGCCATACCAGTATCACATCACTTGGCTGTCTCCCCAATTACTATATACCCATTTAATCCTGTAAGTGTACCAACTAATTTCTTCTTTTGTACAACTAGAATGTATCTGCCATGAGCAAGCTAAGCTCCTGTGTTCCATCTATACCCCTGCCCACTGGCTGTGCAACCTATACTTCATGCCTGCGGAGAGGCAAAATCATACAAAGTAACCTGAACCTGGAACTGCCCCACAAAAAAAAATATTTTCTGCTGCTCGGGTAGCCATATAAAAGGGGCAAAACAACAAACTTAAAGCACAACTGGTGACAGTTCCAAGGACTGCAATTCCTAATATACCAGTCACCTGCTGGTTAATAGACCTGTAGTAAATGCAGGTATGTCTATTTATGTGTACTCACACAACTTCTAACATAACATGGGGTAGAGATATAACTTATACCTCTTGGCTTATGACATACCCGACATCTATCATTGCAAACGTGTACAAGCTTGATTACCAAATGATACTGTATGTATTTTGACATTCCCAGTAGGCATCGCCCATTTCTTGCCCTGTCAAAAAAGAAAGTGTGCCAGTCTCCCTTCCCTTTAACTATTAGTGCCAATGCAGTGCGTAAATGCACCAACATGGCCAATATTGCACTTATAAACTTAGAAAGTTGCTAGAGTAACAGGGTTCATCTCAACATGCTCCCTCTGAGGGATCTGAAGTCCGAAACCCAAATGTATGTCACTACCTAGTGACTCCAGTCCTCAGTCCATACCAGCGACCCGCCAGATGTTTATGAGGAACACGCCAAAAACACAAGCCACAAATCTGGACATTCTGCAAAAATCTGCACAGTTGACAGGTAAGCATCTTCCCCCTCTTCAGAATGCCTAAGCCCACATACCAACAGGAAACTACATCAGAAAGCCACACACAATCCCACTACCTCAAGAGGTGACCACCCCACATCCAACATCTCAGTCCTTACAATAAAGATCTGCACTGTAGGAGTAAAACTAGGTCATCAGCTGAACCCATCAAGTATGAAGCAAAATGAAAGTATGGCCAAGCCTTGAGTTATATAACCAAAAACCAACATGTTCCAAACAAACTCGGCAGACGCAGGAGGTGCAACTATAAAATAAAGTGAATACTCCCATAAACAAAATTACAAGATGAGCACATACACAATGTACACACCATGAGCCTTCAGTCCTGATTACTAATCCCCTCCTACCCCTCGCCCAAGGATGGACATTCACCCAGAGAATCATATTCATTGCTGTAGCTAATTTAATATACCTTTGTGCATGGCTTTCCTTTTTTTCTTCTTCTTTTTTTGAGGAAAAGGCCTTGGGAGACAGAGCATGCACACCATCCATACTGGTACCAGGATGCACCTCAAGTCCATGAAAGCAAGCAAACGCACTTCGAACAGGCAAACATAGAGCTGGAAATGACAAGACAGCACCTGAGAAGGAAAAGAAATTCTACCATGAAACCCACCCTCCTTCAACCAAAGTAGAAATTTGAACATAAATATACCATAAATATACCAACGAAATTCAGCCTCCAAGGCCCAGCTGACCTCTCGCGAACATTTCAGTTACAGCACTTCCAAGGTTAGTAAGCCACCTTAATTCAAAATGCCAGAGTTACTGCTATGCACAGTAGTAAGTCAGCAAGCAACAGATATGCTTGACTCTTATGAAGGTTAGACCTTAATGCTACCTTACCCAGATCACCTAACCTTGTTATTTAAAGCGTCCCCTTTGAAAATATGAGACAAAGCTGTCACTACCTGCAAATCCGTACACTAGACAAGGTTTCTTTTTTTTTTTTTTTTTTTTTTTTTTGATACTCTGACCACTAGCCCCACCAACTACCATCCCAAAGGAGTTCTCAACCAAGTAGACCACCCTCACCTTAGCCCAGCAACAAGTACAACTACCAAACTTGTTATAGAAAATTACTCACTTCTTCCTTAGCCAACTGTTGTAAGGCCTACCTGACCACCAATACCTACTGGTCGTCATGCCCTGTAGCAAGTTCACACCAAAAATGTGACTTCTACCTCAATTGCACTTGACAAAATCCTCCAAGCCCCTCCCTATCTTACCTCATTTCCTTCTAAACATCTCTCCATCCCATTTAACCCTATCCTCCCCTTAGTCTCTTAATTCCTGATAATCTATGTGCCTAGGCCCCACTTGAAAGTGTCTCTGGACAAAATGGTCTGTTGCAAACCTAATTTTCCAGTCTTTGGTCTGTTTAAAGCCCATTCATATTGCCTAGATGAGTCTAAGGCTGCCCTTCAGTATGACCATGCTACTGTGTGCATGATGTTTACCTTGTGATGCATTCTGCACAATTTAATCATGCATCGCTAGTCTAGTGATGACCTGCTCCATGATGTCACTGCAGACCTAGTACAGGTCCTACCATGATTTATGATAGTGCTGGTGACCAGCTGGCAGCAGTAGGAAGGGACCTCATGCAGCAGGTTAGTGCATGTTATATGGACCATAACATTCAGATTAGTGTTTCCTCATTATATATATAAAACAAAATACATGGAGTATAACTGGTGCATGCAGTGCCATATGTGGACTATGCTGTGGGTTGTGTAGCTTACTCCCTTATTGTCAGCTTTCATCAGACAGCCCCTCATTTTATTTTCTACACTACAGCTACACTACAGTTATACGTAAGGTTTATCTATCTATCTATCTATCTATCTATCTATCTATCTATCTATCTATCTATCTATCTATCTATCTACTGTTTATAATAATGCTTGACTGTTCACTGAGACCTTTGCAGTGAATAGAACTGATATCATATAAGGAATAAGTACATTTTTCACTGTTTTGTTGAATGAATTTTCTTTGGGTGGGTATATTTTTGCTTGTACATTCTGCTTCTGCTGTGAAGTTCATTAATGTAAAATTGGAAGTGTTATTGCAGTACGTCACTGAACTGGTGTATTGGTGCTCTATTCCACTTACATTTTTCATCAGATGATCCCAAGCACAGGAAAGGAAAATGTATGGTGTTTGGTTATTTTATAACATATGTTTCTCTACTTTAAATTCTGTAAAAGAAGTAACTATTTTCTATAGTAAGATACTACACATCACATTACCTCTATCTTAGACACTCACCCTTGTGTCAACAGAATTAGTAACGCTATCTGTACAGTACAGCAATTCTAGAGTTTATAGCCGATTGAAAGTCACTCACATAATCCCTTTTTCCACTCAGTGTCAGACTGCTAATAGTGTATATTAGTTCCTGCCCCACCTCCATTTCAATGGATTCATTTTTTTTTTAAATTTATCATTTGTGTAACTGTCAGCATTAGCATTACTCACCTTCCAGTTATACTGAATGAGTCCCTAATGATGTTTAAAGTTACACTTTGCATCATACCCCCTCCAACTTTCTTTTTACATTGGACTTTTCTTTGTAATGTAAGCAATACCATTAGTCAACTGAAAAACATGTAAATAAAAAGCCTGTTCATACTGAAGCACATTGTACATAGGCATTTTTCTCCCCTACTCCAATCTACTGAGACACACACACACACACACACACACACACACACACACACACACACACACACACACACACACACACACACACACTTATATACAGACAGATATACAGATGGCTATACATGTCTCTCTCTAAGTGTGTGTGTGTGTGTGTGTGTGTGTGTGTGTGTGTGTGTGTGTGTGTGTGTGTGTGTGTGTGTGTGTGTGTGTGTGTGTGTGTGTGTGTGTGTGTGTATATATATATATATATATATATATATATATATATATTTATTTATTTATTTATTTATTTTACATTCACACTTTCCTTAGACAGTGACATTATTGCACTAAAACACATTATTGACCTGGGAAAAGTCATGCTCTCATTATTTGCAATGATAACTCAGAATTACAGTAGGACTAGGCCAAATGTGTTGCATACAATGTCCCCTAAAACTGTGGTGTGTGATGGTGCCCATAATCATGAGGAACTTCTGGCATGTGAGTTTTATGCTGACTTGCTGCAGTGATGTGACCTGCTGGATAAAGGTGATCCCAGTGACACAGATCTGACAATCCTGCATGACTGAGACCTCGAATGGGAGATTCTGCCATATGAAGATGAATGCTGATGAGGACTGCATGAATTATGTTGCATTAGTTCTCCCCTACTATTTCCAGTACTTTCCTGAGAAGCACTTGTAGTGTGATCTGATATGCCTGCATGTGTCTGCACAGTACTCTGCATTCTATTCTCCATCCACGTTTCATGCTTGAGTCCAATAAGTCCAGGCTAGTGTACACATAGAAGCAGAAACGGCTGCTGTGTGTGCCACAAAACTGCTCATGAATGTGACCACGGCATCATCCTACTCTCTACTATTTCCATGTAGTTCTGAAAACCTCAAGTATGCCCTGCAGTACTCTGACCATCAATACCTTGCTATGGCAGTGGACTGAACATGAACAATGTCCCGGCACATCTGCTGCTGGATGATCAACACAATGTATTTCGGAGGTAACTGTGACATTTGCCTGTGTCTGGAACCCCTTTGTTCAGATGTTGCAGTAGACACTGCTACCTCTGAGATAGAGCTGTCCTCCAGAGGATGTTCCTCAGGTTGATGAGTCACTGGAGCTAAAGTACATGGATTCTCTTCCTGTAAAATCTGCAATGTAATGTCTCCATTTACTTGATTTTGTGATCCAGAGTCACTTCCTGCAGATGTAAATGCCGTGGGGTGTGTGACCCTGCCTTAAACTTGGCAACTGCATGTCACTGTTCTCTGGCTGTGTTATGAATATGATATTATCATCATCAACACTATTCTCCTGTTGGCATTGTCCAGTTTTGCTGGTAAAGTGGAACTGCTACTTTCTACAGCTGATCCTGTGATGATTTTATTTTATTAAATTACTACTGTGCCAGTGGAGTGAATTACTGAAAGCTTACCATGGCATTCACTTCAATTTCATGGCTGGCAGAAAATGGAAGGTTTACCTGTTGATAGGAAATGGCATGCATTACATGTAAGCAGCTACCCTCTGCAGACATTCTGTTACTCTGAATATTTCTTGGTAGATGCACTAATCTTCCTGTAATTGCCAGTGTCCACATCACTGCTGATTATACCCTTGCCATCCTCACCAGTGTTGTAGTCATCTCCTCATATGGAGAGGAGTTATTACTCATACAGTGTTAAATGGATAATTGTGAGGGGCACCTGACCGGTACTGCTGTGGGCAATTCCATTTTGTGTTGTCTTAGCTCTGGCCATTCTTGCCATATCATTGGTCCTTTTATGCAATGTGTAATGTGAGATTCCTCTCTCCAAGAGCATTTATATCCATACCTACCTAGTTCCAAACCTTTGCTCTCTGTTTGTTTTGGCCCCACTTTTTCAAATAGACACTTGCCCAATGTCCTTATTGCCCCCATGAGAACACTGTTCTACTCAGGGCTGAAATTACCTTTTTCTCCCTTGATCCCTGCTGCTACATCATGCTTTAGTTTAAAACAACATATATGAGTAACGGATATAAAAAATAAAAACCCTGGAACAGATTTTCAGTACACCAGCAAGGGCGTGGCCAAACTGAATTTGCTCCTCAGTTATACAGGAAAGTGCTGCACACTACCTAGTGTAATGTCTTCTCTAGTAAGCTCAGACCACAAAATCATCTTCTTTGAAGTAACAATAAAACTTGGAACCCCAGCTAACCCTGGAATATTCAGAAACTACTCTAAGGCTAACTTCCTACCTTTAAATCATAACCTGGCAAAAGTTCAAGCTCCCAAAAATCCTGAGAAAACTGCTGTCTACACAGAGCTATTCACATATACCCTATATAAGCATGTTAATAGCTGCATTGAGGCAGCTATACCTGCCAGGAAGAAGTACAGAACTAACTCAAAAAATAAGCCACCCCGGTGGAATCACAACATCACAAGGCTGTATAACAGAAGGAAGAAAATTATGGCAAAAACTAGGAGGTGCAGCACCCAGTAGGATAAAAGCACTCTCAACAAATTAAACAAACAACACAGAGGACAAATAAAGTCTACCAAAGCCAAATTTGAGGTAAGTTTGGCCTCTCAAACCAAGGACAACCACAAGGCATTCTTTAGCTATGTTCACAAACTCAAAGACATTGCAGAATTGCATGCAGAGCTCATTGTAAATGGAACCATCTATATTGAGCCAATAGATATAGCAAACCTACTGGCTGACAAATTGGGTTCTAGCTTTACCCCTCTCTCCTCATCAACCTTCCCTCAGGAAATACCATCAAATATAACTACCCCTTACCTTAATGCTCTCTCTAAAGCCAAGAACACTGAATCAATGGACTCAGACAAGATCTCAGGATGCCTTCTAAATAGCATCAAGCGTGCTCTATCAGGCCCTCTGGAATTGCTATTTAACTGTAGCCGTCCAACAGGCTTCATGCCCCATCAATGGAGAACAGCAACAGTCATCCCTCTGCACAAAGGTGGGTCATTTACATACCCTGGAGACTACAGACCCATAAGTCTCACTAGTCTCATATGCAAAGCCAAGGGAAGAATTTTCACGGAAATGATCAGTAGTGGCATAAGAAACCTCCTGACAGTGGATCCAATGCAATTTGGTTTCATCAAAGGAAGTCCATGCCTACTCAACCTGGTGCACTTCTTTGAGAAGGTCACCATAGCAATGGATGAGATCAAAATGGCTCACACTGCCTACCTTGACCTGGCCAAGGCATTTAACGCAATCCCCCACTCAGGCATTGTTGATAAACATAACAGGTTAGGTACAAACCCATATGTAACCCAGTGGATAGCCAGGAGGACCCAGGAAGTTAGAATTGTGGAGTCCACATCTGCAAAGAAGCTAGGCAAAAGGTAAGTCCCTCAGGGATCAGTCCTGTGACCACTACTTTTTGGTATTTACTTCTCTGCGCTCAAGGCCATCATCAATGGCATTTGGCTGACTAAATTTGCAGATGACTTCAAATTAGGAGCTGTCCTTGCATCATCCACAGACACAAATGTTCTCCAGGAAGGGCTGACACAGACAATCAACTGGTGCCATAGTCATGGACTAAAACTTAATGCCATGAAATGCATAATAGTATCCTTTGGGAAGTCATCCACCCCTGATAACTATCATATTGCCAACACACCCCTAAGAGTTGACCCAGTAGTTAAGGACTTGGGGACACACATAGACAGTAATCTAGCCTTTGACTATGATGTGTCTACATTAGTGAGGAAATCATTTTATGCCATTCAACTTATAAACAAAGGTACGGCATCTATCTCTCTCTATATATATATATATATATATATATATATATATATATATATATATACACATATATATATAGATATATGGGTCCCTATTGAATGATCGAAACTTCAAAACTTTGAATCTCATATGACCAGGACCATATGATCGAAGTTTTAAAACTTCGGACATTCAAAAAAAAAAAAAAAACAGAAATTACTACATGTTTATGCAGACTGGGAATCCCCCATCCACTATTTAAATATACCAACTCTGAGATCACACTACAGCGATGAAAAGGGAAAATTCTCATTCTGCGCTGTACGGAGATCTTCATTTAGATGTTCCAATATGAAATTCGAAGTTCTGAAACTTCAATCACCTAAACAGGGACCCGAATATATATATATATATATATATATATATATATATATATATATATATATATATATATATATATATATGTGTGTGTGTGTGTGTGTGTGTGTGTAAATGTATATGTATACATAGAGAGGCATGTCACTTTTACAATGCAATTGATAAACCTTATTTGGGAAAAACATCACTTGCTTGGGTAAAACCCTTACATGGCTGCATGGGATGGATATGGATATGTCACATCTCGGACGGTGTGGTTACCCTCCACTGAACCACAGCCCTGCAGTTATATTCTACACTTTGGTTCTGGCACATTGAAAGATGGCAGAACCTGTGAAGACCGGACCCTGAGCTCTAAGCTTGTCTGATAAGGAGACCAAGATTATGGTCTACCTCTTGCAAGAATTACACCTGCAGAAAATTGAAAGGGTGGTGGCCTGCATTGAGTGGAAGAATGTTGACATCTGGCAGGAGCTGGGTAAGCACCTATCGTCCATGACAATGACTGCCCTTCTCTCGGCTACAGTGTTGAGATTCAGGCCTGAGTAACTCACAAAGTGCATACACCAGGTTAGTGCGAGAAGGCCAAAGTTCTACAGTAAGTATTTTAACCTTTTTCATCTAAATTCAAATAGGTTGTAATAGTGCTCAAGAAATATAAATACAGTTACATGCAAAAAGAAATGTATCTGTAAATGCAAATATGTATGCATATGTAAGCATAAAAAGTATAAGTAAACATAAATATATTTGTAAACAGAAATTAATCTGTCTACAAATATGGTATGTGTATGCACACAGATAAATGTGTATACATGCATAAGTATATGTATGAGTCAACAGTTATATGTGTGCGTGTGTGTGTGTGTGTGTGTGTGTGTGTGTATAGTGTATGTATATATATATATATATATATATATATATATATATATATATATATATATATATATGTAAATGTGCAGAAATCTTTCTATCTATACACATGCACACACACACACACACGTTAAATATACTGTAATTATTAGCTAACTAATTATTTCTATTACAGGCATACAGCTTTAAAAAAAATACATTCCTCTGTCTAGGCCCCCATGCACGGCCTTAGTAATGGGTGTTAACCCTAACCCTAACTATGAACCTTCCCTCGACCCTAAACCTGCACCTTACCTTACCTTCATAAAACCCTTCCCATAACACTGCCACAACACAAGACACACTTGGACCCATAAGCATTCACAAACACACACAAACAACACTATATCTATTCCCCAACCTACTCCTGACCCTAACCCTAAAACACACTGACTCACACAAAAACATACACCTATCCTTTACTCATCCCCAACCGTAACCCAAACTCACACACACACACACACACACACACACACACACACACACACACACACACACACACACACACACACACTCTCTCTCACCCCTCCAACCCCACTTACTTGTCTTGACATTACATACCATCAGCATTTCCAATGCTCCACTATCCATACCTTCAACATTAAACCACACCACCTGCGTTAGTCGAAGAAACGGCATTCGATAAAGTGCAGGGGACACCTATAAATATATATACATGTACATGGTCTATCTATATCCTGGATTCACTCTCATGCATTCAACACATCAGGTAATGATCATCCTTCAGTACTCATTGTTTCCATAGCAGGTATAGGTTTTACAGGATCAGGGTGCTAGCCAAAGGCCCGACGCTCATCAGAGGGTGTACCAGACACTCGCATCTAGGACCAATTTAGAGTATCCAAACGACCTACTGCATGTCTTTGAAACATGTGAGGAAACTGCACCACCTGGTGGAAACCCACACAAGTGCAGGAAGCACATACAGATCACACACAGAAGGCACCCGAGACAAAAAGTTAACCAGAAACATGTTGCTGTGAGGTAACAATGGTAACCACTACACCACTGCACAATTCTTTCTATATAGATATAAAAACAAGGACACATCTCACCCTCCCATATGTTCCTATTGTTTTTTGGAAGATGCAGGATATTGACTGCATGTCAGACTGACAACATCTATAATTAACAGACACAGCATTGCCATACAGTAATATAATACCACCCACGTGAAAGAAAGAAACATTAATGAGAATGTTTGCTGCCTAATGAAGGCACAGCTTCCTTGCCTAAATACAGCTGGCAGGGCTTTGCAGCACATCCCGAGTATATGCTGCATACTAAATTACATAATTATCAGATGCTGCACAGGCATTTCCACATACACCACACAGGAGGGAGGGTGCAGTGAGTTACCGTCATCAAAATGTGCACAAGTAATGAGGGACACACTGAAATCTAACTGAAAGTGCAAACCTAGGTTGGGGATATGTTATCAGTGGTGGAAATAGGGTCTTGTAGCAAGGGGCATTCTGTATTACAGACATAATTGACTGATGACATGGAAAATGTGCCACTATAGGAAAGTAGCTAGGAGTAAGTGGCAGTATGATACTTTGGCAAGGAGTAGATGACACATTGTGACTTGGATCTGGGGTCATTGCACTGGCCTATTGTGTTAGGAATATAGGCACCCTATGACAGAAAAGTTGTTCTGTCATGGAAATGGCACCAGTAGGTATGCCACTGGGATGGTATCCTATGTTTCGAAGCCATCAGTCCTTGATGCCTGTGGTGTAGGTTATGGGAATAACAGACTCCTAGACCAATGGCAGCAGACTGTGTACCCCATGATAACCTCCCAACATGATCACTCTACGTATCTTCCTATAATATACAGTAGTTTGGCAAATGGCACAGTGGATTAATGAGCAGCTTCCTATGGTCCTGGGTTTGATTCCTCCAGCCTACATTTACCTAATTGTGCAGCTCTGAGCAAGTAACTCATCCAGACAATGCTCTTGGACCCATATGTATCAATGGTTTACCCAGTTAAGAAATACAGACAAACAAATGACTAAATAACTGACTCTAACACATTGCTGGACAGAGCAGTTTTGGTGACACTATCTTCCTGGCAAAGGTAGATATGGCAGTAATGTGTGTGCCACCATACCCTTCAGCAGTCCTAGTATGATATCACTTCTGGGCTCAATTCCCTTGCTATAGGGTTGGCAGTGAGAGTCACCCTTCCAGAAGCCAAGCATCATATCAGTCATCTCCATGTCACAATAGATAGCTCTGCACATTGTCTGATTGATCTTTAGTACTGCAACATATCAAGGACTACCCCTGAGCAGCATGATGATTGCACAGTTATGGCACTTGCATCCACTCCTGCAGGTATGCTACCTGTACTTTCACTGGCTTCATGAAGAGATACTAGGAACTCTTCCTTATCAGTTAGGCCTGCAGTTAGATGTGTTAATCCTTCATTGACTGATTTCTCTGCTACTGTACTGCCTTCTTACAAACATGACTACTAATGTCAGTGGCATACCTTCAAAATTGCTGTGTTGAGTGATTTTGCCCACCTGTAGCATTGACAGCATGTACAAATGTCTCTCAGGTGTAGTCCAGATAGAGGCTAGTGAAGAATGAACATCCTGCCTACCTAACAAGTGGTACACAAAGGTCTTGAGTATCTGTTATTTTCAACATACCTAAATTTGTCCACTCCTGCTATTTCTTCTTCTGGACGAGATGTGAATGTCTTTGAGAACAAGTCACAAAGCTGTAGACTGTTGACTGCTATGGACAATAGATTAGCAATTTCAAATGTTGGGTTACCACAGGTATTTACAACAGTAGAAGTGTGCACATGGTTAGGAAAACAGTAGGTGTGATAGATATCCAGAGGTATGAACAGTGGTGTACCCCACTGACACCCCAGGCTTCCAGTAGTGTTAAACTTTCATGTTTACAGCTGGGTAGGCTATCACACAGAGACCCACAGGGGGTATACAGTTGAAAGAGTGGGCTTCTCTGACTGTAAAGAATTGGGACATCAACAAAGTAACAGTGGATGCTTGTGTTATGAGGTAGGAATTACATAAGGCATGCTCACAGCAGTTGTTTACACAGAATAAACTCACAGCAAATAAGTGTAGGATGTGTATGTCCAAACGCATGCAACAACTGGAACCCCCACAGAGTTACCTTACTAAAACGATGTAAGGCCTAAACAACATGTCCTACATGGGCCTACTCAAAGCCCTAACACTAAACTCTGTATGCTACAGACTGCTAAGAGGTGACTTATGTCTGGCATAGAAGGCATCATCTGACTCAATACTGATGGATTTACAGCAAGTCAAATGTTATCAGACATATTCAGTCTAGGAATCTAAACCTCTTCCACAAGTTTTGCAGAAAGGAGGGACAGGTATATTTTGCAGAGAATACCTCTGCTGTAGAACAGACTCCCGTCCACATAAAACAAAACTCATCCCTGTCCGTTTTCAAGCATAGTTTAGATTTATGGATGAGAAAGATGGGCAAGGCCAATCTATAACCAAATTGGAGAGGTTATTTTGAGCACAAAAAGGGAATCTGGCTAGGCTTAAAATGGTCCACAAGGGCAGCTTGCCTAGTACTTACCTGTGAACCCATGAACCTATGCAGTCCACTTTAGGGAAAGGTAGTCTTGATAATGATCTGCTTTTTTTCACCTATGCAATGGATATGCCGCTGCATGTTTTACATATAATCTATAAGCAGATACATGCTGCAAGGAAACAATACTGCAGAATAATATTTTACATATAACCTATAAGCAGATACATGCTGCAAGGAAACAATACTGCAGAATAATATTTTACATATAACCTATAAGCAGATACATGCTGCAAGGAAACAATACTGCAGAATAATATTTTACATATAACCTATAAGCAGATACATGCTGCAAGGAAACAATACTGCAGAATAATATTTTACATATAACCTATAAGCAGATACATGCTGCAAGGAAACAATACTGCAGAATAATATTTTACATATAACCTATAAGCAGATACATGCTGCAAGGAAACAATACTGCAGAATAATATTTTACATATAACCTATAAGCAGATACATGCTGCAAGGAAACAATACTGCAGAATAATATTTTACATATAACCTATAAGCAGATACATGCTGCAAGGAAACAATACTGCAGAATAATATTTTACATATAACCTATAAGCAGATCCATGCTGCAAGGAAACAATACTGCAGAATAATATTTTACATATAACCTATAAGCAGATCCATGCTGCAAGGAAACAATACTGCAGAATAATATTTTACATATAACCTATAAGCAGATCCATGCTGCAAGGAAACAATACTGCAGAATAATATTTTACATATAACCTATAAGCAGATACATGTTGCAAGGAACAATACTGCAGAATAATATTTTACATATAACCTATAAGCAGATACATGTTGCAAGGAAACAATACTGCAGAATAATATTTTACATATGACCTATAAGCAGATACATGTTGCAAGGAAACAATACTGCAGAATAATATTTTACATATAGCCTATAAGCAGATACATGCTGCAAGGAAACAATACTGCAGAATAATATTTTACATATAACCTATAAGCAGATACATGCTGCAAGGAAACAATACTGCAGAATAATATTTTACATATAACCTATAAGCAGATACATGCTGCAAGGAAACAATACTGCAGAATAATATTTTACATATAACCTATAAGCAGATACATGTTGCAAGGAAACAATACTGCAGAATAATATATGTGCCTATACTTTATTCCCAGACAAAGGCTAATGTACATCAGACCAGTAAATATAACTGTTACTACAGTATCACAGAACACTTCTACTCTCAGGGTAGTGGCCTCTGACAGCTCTGTTTTTCTGCTGCCAGAAACTGGCTTCCAAATACTGCACTGGTATTGCTACTGCTGGTTCTTTATCAAGGTATGGTCTAGTGTTTAAAATGGCAGACAGTCCACTTAAGCCACAATTAAACAGCAGCTTGTGCAGCATGTACACAAATGTGGATATGTTGCACATATGTCTATGAATAATTATATTCTGAAGAAGCACAAGGGTGATACTTAACTCAGTCACCCTGCTAGACAGGGGACCAGGGAAGTAAATATTGTGGGAAGAAATAGCCAGGGAATTGTTATGGCTAGGCTTGTATAGGCCCTAGGGCCGACAGCTAGTACTAACCTATGCACCTATGAATCTATGAACTAAGCTGCACAGTATGCTGTTCGTAAAGTACACAGTAATTGTGGGATCTTTCTGCAAGTGTACATATAGGTTCATAAGTTCATAGGTATAATACTATGCTAACGACCACCAGGGCCTCTCTAAGCCTAGCCATGCAATTCAACCTAATTGTGTCCCTATGCATCACGGGTGTTTATTAGGAGGGGGTATGTTAGGAAGTTTCTATAGGTTATGTGGACGAGAATATGTTAATTTGGGTATTACTGTCTGCCTCTATCAGAAACATAGGGGCCAGACTCATGGTGAATTTACAATTTCCCATCCATTGGCCAAGGTTATGTTTAAATGGTTAGGCAATGGCTCTGCTTCACATGGATGGGGAACCTGTTTCAGAGCATGGGAATCATCTGAGAGACATATCTGACTTGCCAACAGGTCTTATCTAAATCGTAAATGTACTTTAAATCCTTAGATCTATGGTTTCTGATGTTGTGCATTTTGTAGCTGTGCAAAAGGTCCCTCAGAGCTTGATCTGAAGATGCCTTGCATGCCAGGGATAGACTGAATCTCAGTAGCTTGTAGGAGACTAAGTATAGAGATAGCATTTTAAGGTGGTCCATATTGGATGATGTGTTTATAGCCTGGATTCTCCTGGTAAGGAACCTTTGTGAGCATTCCGAATGTTGCAGCAGTTGAAGCTCAAAATATGTTGTGCTTCGTGGTTGCAGTAGGTTGCACTGCTTGCGATTCAGAATTCACATTTGTAGCATGAATCCCAGGCTGCCATCATGTTTTTCACGTCATTCGTTGCAATGAATGCTCACACAAAAAAACACCTGCCTAAGGTAGTAATTCTTTGGCTATTGCATAACCAGTTCAAGAAGTGGCTGATGGATGCTTATCATGGTCCATTTCAGAAGAAGGATACTAGGTTGACATTCCTCACTTGATCACTGTTGCAGTACTCCTCCCAAATAGGACTTATCCCCTGGAATGCCCACACATCTATACAGTATACAAAGCTCAACCTCTTTCTTTGTGTGCTGTACATTCATCCGTAGCACAAACTGATCTGTTAGTATAAGAGGAATGCATAGAAGCACAGAAAATCACAACTATCTTGTGCTAATCTGCTTAGGCAGACTTCTGTCAGTATTATGATTAGTCATGCCTCACCCTCTTACTGCAAGAATCAGGGACAAAGCCAAAAATAATGGGGAAAGGGAGACAAAGGTCCAAAAATCTAAACAGATTTTAAAAATTGCTCTAATAAACTTACAAAAGTGGCTTGAATATTTGCCTTATTATGCACTTTCTGAAGGATATGAGTCCAAAACTCAGATGTTAGTTATTAGTGGCAGCAATGCTAAATTATTTGTCCAAAGGCTACATATTTTTATGAGGCACAGATCAAAAATATGAAGCAAAAATTTAAACATTTTACAACATTTTGGACAATTGAGAGGTATGCATTTGGTCATCTTTGTCTGTTGGCTTTGGTTCAGTGTCAGGTACACTTTCGTTTTCTATAAACTCACAAATACTAGAGATTCCCAAAGACAAGCAACACCTTGTTCCTCCAGATCTTTCATATTTACTTCTTCAGGGGGTCATAAGACCAGTTCCTGCATATCGATGGAGAAAGGGTATTTATTCAAGAATTTTTCTGGTACCTTGGAAAAGAGAGCACCTGGACACCCATTCTAGATCTGTTCAGATTATACACCTTCATGCATGTTCCAGAATTCAGAATTTTAAAATTTCAAATCCTATTTCCTCTTTCTCTCCTCAAGCTTCTTTGGTCCCTCTAGATTAAAAAATTATCTTCAGATTCCCCTTCACAAGAATCACAGAAGTATTTTTGTTTTCAATTCTGGGACGAGATTACATTATCAGTTTGCATGTTCACATTTTTGACTGTGTACTGCTCTATGAGTTTTTACCAAATGCTTTGCTCCAGTAATAGCCTACTGCAGATGTCAAGGCATACACATTTTTCCTTTCCTGAATGATTGGCTAATTTCAGCTCCATCCACTCAGGAAGTGTCGACAGCCTAGAGTTTAGAAAGAATCTTCTTCACCTTCTCGGAGTCACACTAAACTTCCAAAAGTCATCCCTGCTACCTGCTCACAGAGTGGTATTTCTGGGATGTTTGCTGGACATGCCTGCTTTCCTTCCAGCAAACAAAGTGCAAGCTTATCATCTTTACTTCCTGAACCTGTCAAAATAGCAAATTACTTTAGCAGGGGAATAGCTAAGGGCCCTAGGTTTCATGACCTCATCCATTCTGATGAGATTTCACATGAGGAAGATGCAGTGATACTTCAGTCGTTATGGACCCAACACTCGCTTTCTCTCACTCAGAGAATTACAGTTCTTTGCTTTGGAAGGAAGGAGTTACTTGGGGGGGGGGGGGCAAATATGTTATGCCGAATGTAGGAGTTGCCTTCCACTTTCCAAGATGTTATCAGGCCATGGCCACAGATGCTTCAGACTTTCTTAGGGTTACTATTTCCAAAGCAATGCAGAGAGCCTGGAAGCCACAGCACAGACACAAACACAACAGTCTCAAATAGATGATGGGTTTTATTAATGCCCTGAAAACTTTAAATTGAGTTCAGACTCCAGGCACATTACAGGTGGTGACAGTTAACACCACTGCGATGTGGTATATAAACAAACAAACAAAAGTGTACAAGCTCTTACTCCCTCTGTAGATGTTCTATGTAGTCTAGGATGTAGCCATTCAACACAATCTATTTCTCCATGCAACTTTCATTTCTTCATCACAGAATAAAGTGGCAGGCTCCCTGAGCAGATCCAGGAGAAATACTGGAACAGTGGTCTATTTGAATATCTACTGTTATGGTAATTTACATACATAGCTGCACTATCTAAATGAGCTTCGGAATGAAGTCACTTGCATCCAAAGAACTAGGAACAATGCAGGCAGTGTTATGATGTCATATGGTGCCACCAGCCTGAATATCTCCAGCAGTGGGAAGCAGAGGTTAGGCAGGAAATGCCCATATGGTGTAGTAAGTAATTATTTTCAAAATATAACACTTTTTACTGTCATTTAGAACAGCATTCCTAATAAGTGTTGTTCCCTCTGACAAATACCAGTATATACCATGTAGGCTACTATAGGGGACTGTTTTTGTGCTGTGCCTGTTGCTTGTCTATCTGTCATGGCACAGCTACATATGGAGGAGTTTAGCGGTTCACTTGGGGGGCATCATGTCATATTTCTGCACTGGTGTATATAGCAGTGGAGCAGTAACTTTTTTTGTGAAGCTGTGCATTAATTTCCATGCATGTGCTAACCTGCATATATATTTGAGACTGTAGATTTGTTTCCATTTACCAGCTATCTTGATGGTACATTTGCTGCTGTAGCTTAGTTGCGCAACTGTGAGGACATTTCCAGGCCTTTGCTATCATGAATGTTAAAGCTGTTGTGCTGCTTTGCAGTGAAGTCTGTATCTCACCTACACCAGAGTGAGATGGCTATTTTGTCCATTGTGTTTTTGAGCCTGGGCAGAATTTAAGACCGATCATTCTGGCTGTCACAGGAGGCAGCTGAGACTTGTAGCACAGAGTGGTCACAGTGGCACTTACCTACTAAGCTGTACTGTATTATATGTGCCATTTGTAACACCTTCAGTAATATTATCTTTTCCACATACACATTAACTACTGCTGGCACCTGCCCATGTGCATGCAATTATGGCTGATAAGAGGACAGGAAGTGCATTATGAGGAGGGGGCCCATTTTGTTTCAATGTCTACAAGGCAGATAACCATGCTTGATCACCTGCTGTAGTCCAGCTGCCAGTACAACAGGAGATGTGAGAAGATAGTTACTTTGTTTTGGTCCACTAGATAGTTGTTACTATGATTCTCCTGGAGAACATAGCCAATGCAGGGCTATGGCATCAGGCTGCCAAGGCAGAGTGTGGTCCTTGTCTATTGACATCCTGATCCATCTGAACCATCTTCTGGGTTCAAGAGATATCCCTCTTGACCAGTTGATAGCATGCATACTACCCATACCTCATCCAATCCCCAGTAAGGTGTATCTCATTGTACTGTGCCATAACATGACCTTTTGCATGCTCCACCCCTCCTCATTACCAAACATACACCATCTGTTTAGCTCTGTCCAGTCCATGTCACCCCTTCCTAGTGTGTGTACATCCAGACCTGTTTTTCTGTATTATTGTTTTTGTGTGCCCTTTCTCCCTACTCTTACCCACTTTTCCTCTTCCTCCTATTTTCCTATCACTCTTCTCATTATCCCTTCTCTCTAAATAGATGTGCAAAAAGGGGGTATCTATCCCCATAAAAATGTGCCTAGCTTTGCCTCCACACTTTACCTTTATTAAGCTACTTTTTCTTCCTCTTTCATAGAACCAATAAGTGTTCAAAACCTGGCAGCATCCATTTGCAATGTGCTGCAGTTTAGCTGTGTGTAGTCCCTATCAGTGCATGAACTTCTGCTTAGTTAACTTACAGATTTTTAGCTTTCATCAATTTCAATCTCAAAACACTCCAAGCTGCTCAGCCATGAAGACTGTCACCATTTATATATTCATGTTTACTACACACTGCAGTGTATTATCTCTAAGTAGAGCAAGCTTTACTCATCCACATGGTGCAGCTCTGGATGGGAGTCATATCTGAACTTCTTTCCTTTCTAAATGGTATGGCTTAAATAGATTTTTTTTTCAGAAAAGTAAAATTGCTTTCAATAAAATCAGTTTCAAGAAAGTAAAAAGTAAACAGTCTGCATTGTAATGCACATTTCTCAGAACGTTAAGTAGATCCTAAGCCTAGGAACACAAGGGTATTTTCCCTTACGGAAAAAAAAATCTATGCTCGTTTTACTCAATCACCCTCTCACGTGAGGCTTTGTTGGCTATGTAAGGACATCAGCATATGTATCCTACACCCTTGAAGAATGACTGTTTGTTGTTATTGACCTCCCACTGGTAAGACTTCTCACCTCCCATCCTACACATGCACACTGCAAGATACTTAACATTTAGAACACATTTGAATCTAATAACCTTTTAATTTCCATTGGTTGCCCAGGACAAGGGGAAATTATTTTATTCCACCTGTTTGCTGCAGTGATAAGTACATCAGATACAGAACAATGATGGTGGAGTCAAAAGTTAAAACTGGAAATATAAACAGAATTTTTTTTGCAATTTTACTAAACCTTTGGAACAGAGGGAATGTTTTTCAAAAGAAATCATGTATTGTTAGGTGAAGAATGAAGACTGCTATTCTCCTGAATTATTTTGACTTATCTATCTTCAGGTTCCCACCCCCACACTATTTTTCAATGATCTTCATACTGTTTTAAGGTGAATTGAATATGTTGCACTGGTAAGTTTATATTTTAATACAGTATATAGTTTGAATCTTGTACTGCTTTCTTTGTTAGAATGATCCTCATCTGTTTTAGCATACTGAATTTTGTTTATTTTTAGATGTAAGAATTTGGCCTCAGATGACTTGGCTAGGGGTGATGCAATTCATACTTACTCTGACAAATTCCTTTACTGCTGCACACGTGTTCCAGCTGTCGCATTTAACTCTGAGGAAACTCAGAGCAGACTGTGCATAATTTAATATTCAGATATCAGGTGCCTGGTAGGCCTTCATTTATGCTTACATTTTTATCAAACATACATTTTTATCAAACATGATGATGTGGGTTTCACTTAATCTACAGCTGCATGGCTGTATATGTTGAGACAGACGTAACTACATTAGAAAGTACATGCACCATAATAGCCACAAACTGTTGAACAGAACTGATTTCTGAGGAAAACTTCATCTTTCCCATTACTAGCTTTAAGTGGAAGTACTGACTGTGGGTAATGAGCTCTGGACCATTAATTCCTATCCACTAGGACTGGAAGTTCTTTTACATGTTTGCAAAGGACACAAGCCTTTCCTGCTGCTTTGCTGTCCTCAAGAGATGCACATGGTATGTTGTTGATGAACAGGATGCCAGTGGAGAAAGAAATGCTTGCATGAAGTGGTGTGGGGCTTCCTTATCACATCTTCTACAAAGGTATGGTTTCCTTAACAAGTAATCCTTAAATATGGCTAAAGCTGTATCTGAGTTTACCTTAAGCCAATCAATCCATCTCCCTGTGTTCTTTCCAGAACCTAAAAATCAGTAAGAAAGATACTCCATACATGTAATGCGCACATGCAGCTCAGGTACTTTCTCAACCAAACAAAATCTTTTAGAATTTCTGATCACTTATTCATTTTTTTTTTTGTGAAGGTAAAAAAAAAGGACGGCCTGTGTCAACAGTCTATTTCAAAATGGTTACCTCATACCATTACTTTTTGTTATACCCATCAAAACAAAATAATTTCAAGCAGGGTTCAAGCTCACCCAACCTGTGCCATTGCTTCATCTGTGGCTTTTTGGAAGTGGTTGGATTCTAGAAGTATTCATAGGTTCATAGGTTCATAGGTTTATACTAGGCTATCTGCCCTAAGGCATTTATAAGCCTAGCCCAAATTTTTGTGGCTTACGCCACCCCTTATATGAAAAAATACTGTGCCCATTAGTTTGTTGTGCCTCTGTCCAGCAGTGACACAGAGATGATTCCCGGGGTAAACCTACGATCTCCCATCCACAGGTCTAGATTTCTCTTGAACAGAGTCAGCGAGGTGCTCTGCCTCACATGGACCGGGATTTTATTCCACAGCATAGGGAGTCTCTGAGTGATAAATCTATCCCTCCAGCACGTCCTATTTATATCCGTGCTAAGGTTTAAGTCGCTTGCTCTGGTGGTTTTGGTGGATTTGGATTTTTTGAGGTGGAGCATGTCCATTAATTTCGGGTTGGACATGGCCTTGTATGTCAGGCACATGTCACCTCTGAGCAGACGGTATGCGACTGAATAGAGCTGGAGTTTCTTCAATCTGGCAGCATATGACAGATTTTGGAGTCCCTTTATCCTTTTGGTGAGGAACTTTTGGGGTCTCTCCAATTGCTGCAGATGTCAGGTGAGATACATCCCGAATGGGGCATTGTACTCGATCATTGGTCTGATAAGTGAAGAGTACAGGGGAACAATAACCTCACTAGATCTGGATGTGAATCCCTTCATGATCAGGTGGGCAATGTAGAAGGTCTTTCTAACCACTTTAGCAATGTGAGTGTCAAAAGAAAGGCCACTGTCAACCTGGGTCCCCAGGTCCCTGATAACCTCTTCTGTGCTTAGTGGATTGCCACCTATATGGTAGCTTGGGGTTACCTTGTTTTTCCCGAAGGGTATGACAATACATTTTTGGCGTTTAACTTCAGGCCATGGCTCTGGCACCAGCTATCTGTTTCCGTGAGTCCCTTCTGAAGGATATCCGTGTCTGATGCACTTTCCACTATGGCGCCCAGTTTGCAGTCGTCTGCAAACTTTGTCAGCCAAAGTCCTCCTATGTTGGCCTGTACTTCTGAGAAGTAGATGCCAAACAATAGGGGGCCAAGGACCGAGCCCTGTGGGATACCACTTGTGACCGGCTTGGAGTCTGACACAGCGCCAGCAACTCTAACCCTGTGGGTTCTGTCCTTAAGCCAGTTTGCAACCCATCTTGTGACATATGGGTTTACATTTAAGCTGGTAAGTTTTTCTACAATACCCGAGTGGGGTATTGTGTCGAAAGCCTTTGCAAGGTCAAGGTAGGCTGCCTTTCCCTCATCAATGGCCTTGGTGACTGTTTCGAAGAAGTCGACCAAGTTCAAAAAGCATGATCTTCCCTTGACAAAGCCAAACTGGGTCGGGTCCAATGTCTGCAAGTCCCCTATATCTTTGTTTATGAGCTCCATTATGATCCTCTCCATAGCTTTGCAGACTAGACTTGTTAAGCTTATGGGGCGGTAATTACCAGGGTCCATAGAGGCGCCGCCTTTGTGGAGTGGGACAACAGTTGCCGTACGCCACTCCTTGGGCACGTATCCTGTGGTAAGGCTGAGATTAAACAGCTGCCTTATGTGCGGGTTTAATTCCTCATTTAGCTCATGTAGCACACAGCCGGGGACACCATCCGGTCCCATTGATGCTGTGTTTTTAGCTTTAGAGAGCAGCTTTCACCTGCGCATTTGAGATGTCCGGGCGGCTACACTCGGCTGGGATAGTTATCTCTCCCTTAGGGGAGAGGGGTGAAGTTTGCACTGAACCTGTTTGCCAGTATGTTGGCAATGTCTGTGGGTTCAGTGATTTTTGTATCATTTTGGACTAATTCTGAGCATATCTGGGAGTTTCCACCCAGGTTCCTAACATAGCTGAAAAAGGCCTTATGATTGTCCTTTGAATCTATGGCAATTTTTCTCTCAAAATTGGCCTTAGTTGGTTTTATGAGTGCTCGTATTTTTTTACTAATAATGATCAGGGGTGACTTCCCTTTTATGGATTTTGTTCTATCATGTAATAGCTTTCTCCTCTTATTGTAAAGTTTGTTAATGGCTGGGGTCCACCAGACTGGACGTTTGCCCTTTGTGGAAAGAATCTTGGTTTTATTTGGGATTGCCTGATCCATGCAGTCCTGGAGGTGTTCATAGAAGGCATTTGTAAGGGCTTCCGCAGCTTGGGTTGTGGTTTCCACTGGCTCAGGGGCCTTGAAGGATACCACACCAGTCTTGAGTAGTGTGAAGTTTGCTTTAGAGAAGTTCTTCACTATGGTCTTTTTTGTTTGGGGTGGGGGCGGGATGTGGATTTCCAGTGAGATTAGTTTATGATCAGATCTCACCAATGAGGGATATACTTCTGGTGTTGAGCATTTTGTCCCCATGTTTGTGACAATGAGATCTAGTATATTTTCTCCTCTCGTGGGAACAGTGACTAGCTGTTCCATGGCATTTGAATTTATGAATTCCAGGAACCGTTGGGCTAGAAAGTTAGGGCTTGAGTAATGTTCCCAGTCTATATTCGGGTAGTTGAAGTCACCCAATATGATGGTGTTTGGAGATACATTTATACCCTCCAGTGTCTTCAGGAAGGCTGTGTGGGGTTCCTGAGTTTGAGAGGGTGGCCTGTAGCATGCTACAATTTGTAGAGCAGTTTTGCCTATGGTTAGTTGCACCTGGATGGTTTCCAAAGCTTCGTGCATTGCCACCAACCTGGAGGTGTGGGTATCCTTTATGAATATGGATACACCCCCTCCTTTTGTGGTGTGGTCTGGGTTTTGGGGCCGGAACGCATGATATGAGGTAAAACCTAATAGTGCCGGGGTGCTCTCAGGAGCCTTGAACCAGGTTTCAGTTACAGCACAGACATCGATGTTCTCCATACTGAGAAGGGCCTCGAGTGCGTGCATTTTGAGATTTAGACTTCTGGCATTGAGCAGCATTACCCTCAGGAGAAGAAAAGAACTAATCCTCTGCATGCACTTTTACAAAACACTATAAGCAAGATGACTTCTCCAAGTCTGAGACAGGTTTTGCTAGGATCATTCTCGAGGGGCTTCTGGACCCTCTTATTTCCTTCTCCCAATCATATTAAAGTATGGTAATTGACCAAAATAGCTTAGGCTACTGAAACAGTGATCATTATGATGAATATAGTAGTTGTGTAAGTAATCTTACTATAGCAGTAAATGTTCAAATGATTACTATTGCAGAAGCCAATCCCTCTATTCACCCTCATTATTTCTCTATGTTTTTATGCCAGGCTGTGAATTTTATTTGTTATATTCCTAGTATTGCCCTCTCAGGGTTTAGCCTCCCTCTCTCTTTTGACTTGAAAGAGTTGAGGGGCTTGGCTTCAAACCTGACTTGTAGTTAGCTCAGCTCAAGCTGACTAGTGGTTTGCCATGTGGAATGTGCCCTGAAAGCTTTTGAAGCTGTCCAGCTGTTATAATCTTATCAGGATATAACCAATATAACTTAGGCTATTGCAACAGTGATCATTTGAGCATCTACTGTAAAGACAAGTTTACTTACACAACTGTACTTCCCTCATTTTTGGTAGATTTAGTACAGTCATCCCAGATCTGAACCTTCAGCCACTGCTTTAGCAAATCCAGCTATTGCTAAACATTTGTTTATCACTAATTCTTCTCCTTCATACAAGGATGGGAAGGTTTTGGATAGATTAGGGGCAACAACACTTGTTTATAGAATTCTCAGTTCTCAGGTTCACACGTTAATGTTTATATGCTTGCCTCTATAAATACATTTGTTAACATTACACATAACATAATGACATGAATACACATCCAATTATAAAAGAGAAAACAAACCATTGCAAACCACTATAACAAATATTTTTATTTTGTGCACATTGTACAGATTTCATTTTTGTCTTAATTAGTTACTTTAAGACCACATAGACTGCTCCATTGTGCCTTCCACAGAACATCACTCCTCTTGAACATTATTCTGTATGTACTGTTCTCACAGATTCCATTTTTATTTATTTATTTATTTTATTTACATTTGTTGACCGGGTTTGTCTTGCTGAGCTACTGGCTCATTTTCAGCAGAGACCCCGGGAGAAAAGCTCTACAGTGAGATAAAATTATACAACAGATACAAAAACTTAAAAATACATTTCTGTTACATACACATAAAAAAGAATTATACATTCAGGAGTGCACAAAAAGTTTCAAAAACATCTATACAATATTTGCAATGGTAGAGAAATGATGTAGAGAAACCAAAAAGCACGCTTGTGAGGCAAAACATTTTGAAAAGGAAATGCACATCTAGGATGGACTCAGTAAACCAGCGTAGAATAAACTTAAGATATACGATCAGAGGTATATAGAAGGGGTTTGTGGTAATAAACATGGTATGAACTGATAAGAGATAAAAGAGGAGAGACAGTAGCAGGTGACAAGGATAGTCTAAAAAATCAGCAGAATAGCATGTGTTTATAGTGAATTACCATTAAGTAATATGGAGAGGAACTGGAGAAAAAATACTGAAGAGGAAAGATGAGAGAAGGGAGGTTGGGATTGGAAAAGAATAGATCAAAGGAAGCTGTTAGCGGGCAGTGCAGGCAGAAGATTAGACAAGGAAGAAGGGGTGTGAAAGGAAGTAGTGGGGGTGTAGGTAACATGGGCAGAGGAGAGAGGGTATTGGTAAGATGGGTAGAGGAGAGAGAGGGGTGTTGGATACTAAGGAGAAATAGGGTCATGGGGGTGAGTGCAGTGGCAAGACCATCAGATTGTTTCTTTGTGTGTGGCCTTTTCATTTTTATTTCCCAGTCTTGTCTAACATCTTCTGATTGATCCTTATAATTATCATTCATTATTTTATATGACCTACTAAGTATTATCTTTTACAACAAATCCTGTTCTACACTAAATGATAACTGAACTACACCTGGTCTATCATTAAATACACCTCTATCCCTTTCACTATGCCCCAGCTCTATCATTCCCTGATAGCAAAGGCAGTCTCCAACCTGCAGTTCAAACTTCTGCTTGGCTTTATCCCACTCTGTGATATAATACCTTGGTTTCTTTGCTAATTTTCACCAATAAATTTCACCTATTTTTGACCCCTGTTTCTTGAACTATCCATTTTTGTTTCAACATCATTTCTTTCCACATTGATATATATATATATATATATATATATATATATATATATATATATAGATATATATATATATATACACATGATCCTTAATTTTGTAGCTCTAAAGTATTCCTTCAAATCTGATATTCCTAAACACCTTTTTGTGAGAGAAGAAACACCCTAGCCCACTTCTCTATATCAAGACCTACCAAGAATAATGGAGTTTTCTTGCACTTTCCTCCTGTTTGAATCATCATTGTTCTGTTAGTGAAAAAACAAACCAACACCAACCAGGTATCTTTGCTTAATATAAATAACAGAAAAGTTGCATAAATAGTAACAAAGCAAAGACGAGGCTCCAGCTTTTCTCCAAAGACAGACTGCTTTAATGATGTGCACCATTAAAGCAGTCTGCCTTTAGAGAAAAGCTGGAGCCTAGTCTTTGCTTTGTTACTGTTTATGCAATTGTTCTGTTAGTATTTTTGAATATTTGCCCCCCCCCCAAAAACTCCATTGATTTATGTCTATCAGTTTTGGCAGTACCTTTGGCCAGTATTCTTTTAGCTAGTATAGACATAAATACTATGTAATCATGGTTAAACATTGAAACTGGTCTATACAAAGTTGGATTTAACGGATATTTGTCCTCTTAAAATAGTACAGCCACTATAGCCTTCTTCCAAGATGTTATTACTGTCCCTCCTTTTAAATAATGTTAAATAAAACTTTCCAGATGTTTATAACTTTTTTCCCTCCCATTTTCAAAATTTTCACAGTAATATCATCTGTTCCTGGAGACTTGCTTTTTGATTAATCATGCATCACTGTTTTAATCTTATCTTCTCCGATCTTACATGTTAACTCTTGAGTTTCATCTTCATCTAACCTTGGTATGTTTGGCTGACTGCACCTGCGTAATGGACTGAACAGCTTACAATAACAGCTGTGCTCATGAAGGCATAGAGGTTCTTCATTTAGTGACACTGCCAACCCTCTGATTGTTGCAATGCCAATCTCTCTATCTTTTAAAACACTTAATGTATGTTGGTGCATCAATGAAAGGGAGATTTTACACAGTAAATCTTCGACTATATTAGGTGGAACATCTGTGGAGACTGCAACTCTTCGTTTCCTGACTTGTGCTCTAAATTGGAAAATCTTACAAAGCTGGTATCCAGTATGGCAGAACTTAAAGCCAAGACAACAATACAGAAAGATCTAGTAGAACAATATGGAAAATGAATCCTTACACTGGAAAATACGCTACATCAGCGGGTAATCCAAATGCAAGATCAAGACCACCATATCATTTGGCATAATCGTGATGTGCAGGTCTTGTAGAATAAAGTGGATGATCTACAGAACAGGATTCAGAGAAATAACTTCCAGCCTGAAGGCGTGTCAGAGGGCAGTGGGCCAGAAAATGTATGCGTGTTTTTTATAGGAACAAAAACACAAAGCAGAAAACATAGCAATGAGTACTGCTTGCCAGAAAAATACTGCACTAAAGTAAATCCAAATACTCAGAAATAAAGTAAAATCCCTTGATGGAATATCAGTTAAGTGCTTTTATCAGAACTGCTAAACTTGTAATCTGCCATTAAATAACATTCAAAAAGTCATGTGACAACATTACACTAAAGACACACACACACACACACACACACACACACACACACACACACACACACATACACACACACACATATATATACATACATGAATTAAACACTAAAAGTAACAGTGTAAAAATATTTGAATGTTTTGCATTTATCATGTACAATATTAAAAGTCAAAATTTTGCAGCTCTCAGCTTTATTGCATAGGATATTAATATATTATCATTAAGCCTGATGGGGGACCAGTAGCTGCCAAGTTAGTGCCTCTACTGCAAGGCATGTGGGGCAACAAAACTAGACATTCTTCACATATTTTTGGCTTGTCCCCCTGTTCTGCAAATTTCCTCAGATCTGATGGGAATACTAGTAAGGGCACTGGTTATCGACCTCCTCACTTAGATCCACTTTCTCCCTCTTACTAACAGATAGCCCACTATTTTGTATGGGGCAAGAATTTAGAATATGGTTGTTGTATGTATTATCAGTGGTGAGACCCTATGTTGCTTGTGAATGGAATGACCTTGGCTAACTATCCTTTAACACACTTAAAAGATGTTAAGTAGCAACTGCACATGTTAAAGGATTTTGCCTCCTCTCCATGCAAACTCAATCATCTTAAATAATGATGGTCTTTGGACATGCTCGAACACACAGTAATAATGGGAGGAATTTAGCTTGAACTTAATCCCACATTTGTAACCTTTCAAACTGAGATTTAAATTTAATGACATTCTCAAAAATACTAGGCTGATTAAATTGGAGTAACGACCAGGACTGAAATGCACTGTTTGCAACTCTTCTGCTGCTGATTATAGCAGCATTCTTTGGTGGACTGCCAGGAAGGATTCCCAAATGGCTGACTGTAGCTAGGGCAATGCCCTTGGATAACATTGTGGAGGATACTAACTCTATCAAAGAAACACTAGCCACACTAACTAAAATGTTCCAGCAATTGGCTATGGCTATAAATCACATCAAAAATATAATTACCAACTGTAAGGCTCAGTTGTCTCACCTACCCTCAGCACTCAGTGCCCAGCAGTATGATATCTCCAGGAATACTTTGGGAATTACAGAAAAATGAGAACAGCGCCGAACACCTCTGATCCTCAGTCCACCAGCTAGATTACAAACTTAATGACCAGGAAAACCATGCCAAGTGTAATAATCTAAAAATCTTGGGCCTCCCAGAACACACTGAGGGGAGCAATCCTGGGGATTTCATCACAAAAGAAATGCACAAACTTGTTGGGTAGGCAGAGCCAGCTACAATCAAATGTGTACACAGGATAATCCATAGACAAAAGAACCGCCAACAACCTAGGCAGTTCATCATAAAATATTATTCTTGGACAAGGAACATACACTACAAAAGGCAAAATGGCTGGGCACCAGTTTTTACCTGGCTGACCCTCCAGTCAGAATCATCCTTGACTACAGTACAGAGTTATTTCTAAAAAGAAAAGCACTTGTCCCATACTTCCATTACTTCAGAGAATGGGACTACTGTGTCCAGATGTGTGTCTCAGCAGTTTGATAGATTACAAAAGGTAATCAGCTCAACTGTTTTTTTCTGCAGTAGAAGAAGTAGAAAGATTTACAGTTATAAGTCCTGACTCCAGCAGAAAAAAATATGTTGACTCTGTAAGGATTACCAAAAAAAAATGTGTCCCAGCATCAAAGCAAATCAAAAAAATGTGAGAGACCTCCCCTCCTTCTCTCATCAGATCCATTAAGGAAGCAGTCAGTAGCTAAAGCTCATAAAACTTCATGCCCCAGTGTAACCCTGGACACTGGGGCAGTCAAAGATTAGGTAATGCATAACAAGTTTGAACCACTTGATAATTTTCTAATGAGAGGATATTACAGAGACACCAGTGGACATGGATTTTCCATGGCCATAGACTGAAGTGATGGAGGTGGAATTTTGGAGGTGTTGCAGAGTGAGAAACCTAGGTTAACTCCAGGCAATCCCATCAATTCCTTAGTAAACCAACTCTCGCCTAATGAATGAGAATGAGCAAATTATCAGTATGTCATTACCCTACCTGGTATTTATATAAGTAACACTTGGATTGGAGTGCTTGATGGGCCCATGCAATGTTAACATGTGTTTGGCTAAAGCTATGGCTTTAACCCACCATACTGTCTTGTAAACAAGAACAAGTATAATGTGCCTCTGCTTACTGAAACAAACACCCATACAAGAAAGTTGATCAAGACACCCTACAAAGGGGTCAAAAATGTTCAGCTGACTATCCCCATGCTGTTTTGTACATACAGTGACAGAGGGGTCGATAAGACGGCAGACACCACAATGGATTGTATGAGACTGGGAACCAAAGTTTACTTTGTTAAAGATTATGCATGTTGTAACTGGTTGATTCTTATGTTAGATTTCTTTTCACTACAGCTACTAGGCAGCTATCATTCAAGCTTAATTGCATAATATCTGTTATGTCTCTAGTAACCACCCCCTCACCAAATAGCTGGGAGTTAGGGCTATGAGGAATAATACTTAGACAGTTCTGCCTAATTTGCTCTGTCCTGCTTGGGAATGATAATAGGTCATAGAACTAGTTTACGTAATGATGCATTTACTGAGGGGGTAACACCCTCATCAATCCATACAACAAATATGCTGGCTAACACAATGACTAATCCATATAATTCCCATAATCAGACCATAGAAGAGACAGAGCTTCTGTTATGAGAATCCTGCAATGTAATGAAACCTAAAGTCCCATGTGATTTTTTTTCACAGGAGACCAAAATCACACAAAGTAAAGCAGCTAAGTTATTTAAGCTCTGGAATGGGAGGAGAGCAGATAGTTTCTTTAAATCTGCAAAAAAAAAAAAGAAGGAGCTATTATAGTACTAACAGACTCTGTGAGGTGGACCACAAGTCAGGAGAAACCAGATCATCAGGGCAGACGGATAGCTCTGTTGTGTGAAACTACCTCAAGCAAGATTCTACTAGGGAAGTTTTATGGCTCAAATCAAGATAATGTAGCCCGCTTTTCTCAATTATGTGCCTCCACTTTGGCCCTTAATACTCAAGCGGATCATATTATACTCCCCACTGAATCATACTCCTTGTAGGAAACAACAGGCATCCTAAAACATTGAATTTTTTGAAGAACAATGTTTTTATACTTTTTAGAATCTTGACATGGTAAACATCTGGCAGTTACTACACCCCAGTGTGAAAAATTTCAGTTATATTGCCCCAAAAGTAGGGATAGCCAGCAGAACTGATATGTGGCTGGTTTCTAGCTCCTTAATGCCACTAATCACATCAACAGAGATTGTTTGCAATATTTGGTCTGACCACTCAACCCTATTAATAACAGCTTCATTCCAAACTACCTCACGCTTTGCCCTGGATTGGAAGTTTGAGCCCATTATACTTAAATCATCACAACACAGGAAACAGATAAGTTTACACCTTGCTCACTTCTGGACAAGTAATTCCTGTCAAGAAGTCTCAAACTGGATGGAATTGGAGGGGGGACTTTAAGCTTTCAAGAAATATAAAGAGAAAGAAATACCAAAACTGGCAACTAAAATATATTTGAGTAGAATACAACATACAGGTCTGGGAAAGGAATTACAAATGTATAGACTTGGCTGTGTTGGATAGGACCAAATTAAGAGTCTCAAGACAAAACAAGCTACCCTGGTGGACATCTCCCATAAATAAACTACAACAAGCTTAAGAAGCTTTTGTCTAAGAATAACAAAGGGAGGTCCCAGCACTAGAAACGTACCCTCCTAAGCCTAAATAAACAAACAAGACAACTTATAAAAATCCTCTAAGGGCAACTTTGAGAAAAATTTAGCAAGCACAGCTTGGGTAACCATAAGGCTTTCACTTTCTTCAGCTACATCTGTTGCCTAAAAGGCAGAACCTAGGCATGTGCTGAACTAGTGACAAATGATATCGCACGCACTGATCCTGCAAAAATTGCTAAACTGCTAGCATACAGGTTTGGTGAAAATTTCTCCCGTTTATCCCCGCCAAACAAATCACAAACCATACCTTCAATAGCTCCCCCACCCTATATATCTAAAGAACAGCTCATCAAAGATTTGTCTAAGGCAAAAAACACAGCTTCTATGGGTCTTGATGGCATCCCAGGCTGCATTCTAAACAAACTAAAACAGAAATTAGCAACCCCCATGAGCACCCTACTTAACCACAGCCTGAATACAGGTTTTGTCCCAGCTAAATGTAAAATTGCGACTGTTATCTCTCTCCACAAGGGTGGCTTAGCAACAAATCCAGCGAATTATAGACCTAGAAGCTGGACCAGCCTTATATGCAAGGCCATGGAACATATCATCATGGACCTCATAAATAAAGATATAAGGGGGCCTCCAAATCCTTAATCCAACCCAGTTCAGCTTTGTAAAGGGTTGATCTTGCCTGTTAAACTTAGTAGACTTCTTCGAAAACGTGACCAAGGGCAACTCTGTGGACACAGCATATATGGACTTGGCAAAGGCCTTTGACACAATATCCCATTTAGGAATTATTGACAAACTCACCCACCTAAATATCAAACTCTTTGTTATTAGGTGGTTCGCAAATTGGCTTTCTAACCGTACACATGCTATCAAAGTGGGTGACTAGACCTCAGTCAGTGGACCTGCCACCAGTGGGGCTCCACAAGGGTTAGTACTGGGCCACTTTTCATTGGTATTTACTTCTCAAAAGTTCAGACCAAAACAAAGGGGCTGTGGCTGAACAAGTTTGCTGACAACTGTAAACTTGGTGCAATTGTTGACTCCCCAAATGATGTCAGTGAACTCCAAGAGGGGCTTACACAGACTAGTGACAGGTATCAAAGCCATGGACTCAAACTAAACAAAAAAATGCATCACTATCTCCTTCAGTAAAATCAATGTCCCTACTAACTATCAAATAAACAACAATACCGTAATTACGAATCCTGTAGTGAGGGATTTGAGTACACAAGTAGACTGTGACCTAAACTTTGACCACCATGTGTCCACTGTAGTAAGAAAGGCATTCTATGTCACACATTTGATTAGCAAAGGCATAGCCTTAAGAGCAGAAGAGGTTATGACCCCCCCTATACTCATCCCTTCTCAGGCCCATAATTGAATATAATGCTGCTTTTGGTATGTACTGTACCAGGCACCTGAAGTAACTGGAGAGACCCCAGAGATTTTTAACTAAGAAGATCCAGGGTCTTCAGCACATGCATACATGGACAGACTGAAGTCTTTCTCACTGTACTCATTAGCATAGAAGCTGCTTGAAGGAGACTTGAGGCTGGCTTACAGAGCAACTTCAGACCCTTTCTTCTTCTTTCGGCTTTTCCTGGTTAGGGGTTGCCACAGCAGATCAACTGTCCGCTTATGATTGGCAGTGGAGTTTTATGCTGTCGAGTTGCCAGCCCAGCACCCAACCTTACACAGAAGGCACACACATGCACACACACCTAGGGCCAATTTAGAGTGTCCAATCCACCTACAGCATGTCTTTAGGATGTGGGAGGAAACCAGAGCAGCCGGAGGAAACCCATGTGACCACAGGGAGGACATGCCGATTCCGCACAGAAGGCACCCCAGCTGAGGAGTGAACCAGAGAACATCTTGCTGTGAGTTGGCAAAGCTGACCGCTGCACCACCACGGCCGCCCCAGAGCAACCTCAGACCCCAACCTGATGAAATTGCAGCATATCCATAAGTCAAATGAGACTAGAATTACCCACTCCACTGACATAAATCTGAGCTGAGATTTAAATAGGACATTCTGGATAGACAAATTCATCTCACAGAGGTTGCCACTTCTCTGGAATAGGCTATCAATTCATGTTAAGCAGAGCACCTCTATGACTCTGTTCAAAAGGAGCCTGGATGAATGGATGGGAAACCTTAAATTCTTGCCAGGAATAGCTCCAAAATCCCTCTTGGACATGAGCAGTCATTAGTAATAATAATCATAACATTGACGAGACTTTTTCTCTTGAAATATAATGGGCTAGGCTTAAAATGACCCTTGGGTCAATAGCCTAGTAATCTTCTATTTACCTATGAACCTATGAACAAAAGTCAGGGTTGCAAAGACAAGTCCAGATTGTTACATATCCAGTGTGAAAAAAAAATAGACACCTTCTTTATATGCAACTCCAAGAAATGTGTGACTGTAATAGAATCATCTAGTGGACAAGCAGGATAATGTCCCAGAAGCTCATACATTCATAGGTCCATAGGTATGTAATAGGCTAATGGCCCTTGAGCCTTTACAAGCCTAGCCTAAGGGATTACCCTGGCATTGAGCCACCCAACCTTAGTTCCCAGTGTCTCCATCGAGTAAAGCCACTGCAGTAACCCTGGGGTGAATTTTCTATTTCCCATCCACTCATCAAGATTTCTCTTGAAGAGGTCCAATGAGGTGCTCTGCTTGACATGTATGGGAAGTCTATTCCATAGCACGGGCAGTCTCTGGGTTATGAACCTGTCCCTCCAGCATCTTCTGTTGATTGTGGTAATGAATTTGAGGTCTCTGGAGACTGTGGTGTGGAGGGATTGGGATTTCTTTAGATGTAGCATTTCTAACGGAGCTGAGTCAGACATGACTTTGTAAGTCAGGTAGAGATCGCCTCTAAGTAGGTGATATGAGACAGAATATTTGGAGTTTTTTAGTCTGTCCATATATGACAAATGTTTAAGGCCTAGGATTATCTTTGTGAGGTACTTCTGCAGCCTCTCCAGTTGTTGCAGGTGTTTAGTGAGGTACATGTCAAATGGGGCATTGTACTCAATGATTGGCCTAATGAGGGAAGAGTAGAGGGAGAGGGAGACAATGACCTCTTTCTTCCTGGATGCAAAACCCGTAGTAATGAGATGTGCCACATAGAAGGACTTTCTGACCATAGTGACAATGTAGTGGTCAAAAGAGAGGTTGCTGTCAACCTGTGTTCCCAGATCTCTTATAACACCTTCTGTGCTCAGTGGACTACCATCGATGTGGTAATTCATGAGAACTCCGTTTTTTTCCAAAGGGGATGATGACACATTTTTTGGCATTGAGCTTAAGGCCATGGTTCTGACACCAGTCCTTGGTCTCAATGAGGCCTTTCTGTAGGATGTCAAAATCACTTGGGGAGTTAATAATAGCTCCCAACTTGCAATCATCTGCAAACTTTGTCAGCCAGAGTACCTTCGTTTTGGCCTAGGCTTCAGAGAAGTAGACACCAAACAGGAGAGGACCAGGACCGAACCCTGTGGGACTCCACTCGTGACTGGTCAACAGTCTGACTTGGAGTCAGCTACTTTCACACTGTGGGTTCTATCTGTGAGCCAGTTTGCAGCCCACTTAGTGATATAGGGGTTGATGCCTAGCTTAGTGAAGTTTTCTATGATTCCTGAGTGGGAAATGGTGTCAAAGGCCTTGGCCAGATCAAGGTAGGCTGTATGAACCACCTTGCCTTCATCCACAGCTCTGGTGACTGACTCAAAGAAGTTGACAAAGTTGAGCAGGCATGATCTACCCTTCACAAAACCAAACTGTGTGGGATCCAGAGTTTGGAGATTCCCTATATCCTTGTTTATTAGGTCCATGATTATGTGTTCCATAGCTTTGCATATCAGGCTCATCAGGCTAATGGGGTGATATTTCTCAGGGTCTGTAGTCACTCCTCCTTTGTGGAGAGGGATGACTGTAGCAGTGCGCCATTCAGTAGGGACAAAGCCTGAGGTGAGGCTGTGATTGAACAGGGCACACAGGTGAGGTGCCAGTTCACTCTGTCGTTCATGTAAAACACAGCCAGGGATATTGTCAGGTCTGAAAGAAGCTGTATTCTTGGCCTTGGACAGTGCTGTTTTAACCTGTGCAGCAGTACTACTGGGTGCCTGGCAATCTACCGGTATTGTGTCTGATCGTTGGGGGGGAGGGGTAAAGTTGGCATTGAATCTGTCGACCATCTGTCAAAAGCCTTGGCAAGATCTAGATAGGCTGTATGAACCACCTTACCCTCATCTATGGCTTTGGTGACTGCTTCAAAGAAGTCTATCAGGTTTAGAAGACATGATCTGCCTTTTACAAACTTGATCTGGGTGAGGTCCAGAGTTTAGAGATTACCAATGTCTTTGTTTATAAGTTCCATGATGATACATTCCATGGTCTTGCAGACCAGGCTAATGGGGTGGTAGTTCCCGGGGTCTGTGGTGGCTCCCCCTTTATGGAGTGGGATAACCATCATTGTGCACTATTCAGTGGGCACAAAGCTTGAGGTGAGGCTATGACTGAACATGGTGCTTAGGTGGGGTGTCAGTTCCTTCTGTTGTTCATGTAGAATGCAGCCTGGCATGTTGTCAGGTCCCATGGATGCTGTGCTCTTGGCTTTGGAGAGTGTGGCTTTTACCAGTGCAGCTATGATTACAGGAATTTTCCATCATTCCAGTACTGAGATGGGCTCTTTAGGGGGTGAGAGCGGGGTAAAGTTAGAACTGAACCTGTCTGCCAGGATCTTGGCAATATCAGTTGGTTTTGTATATTTAGTGCCATTATGCTATAGCTCAGAGCAGATCTGAATGTTGCCATTGAGATTCCTGACATAGCTATAGAATGCTTTGTGGTTGTCTTTAGAATCAGTGGCGATTTTGTTTTTGTAAATAGCTTTGGAGGATTTTATGAGGGATCTCAGCTTTTTACTGAGGCTGACCAGGGAGTTCCTCCAATCATGGGATTTTACTCTTTTTTGCAACAGTTTCTTTCTTCTGTTGTAGAGTTTGTTTATGCCAGGGGACCACCAGATTGGCTTCCTTTTTTTTGGAGGATAGCATCTTGGTTCTGTTAGGGATAGCATGATCCATGCAGTCTTGTAAGTTCGTATAAAGTGCATTTGTGTAGGATTCAGCAGTCATACCTCTATTGTTCATCTGCATGGGTGTTGTGAATTTTGCCACTTCTGTCTTAAGGAGTGTAAAGTTGCCTTTGGAGAAATTTTTTTATGGTGGTTATCCTAATGGGGGTTGGGGGTGGGATGTGGATGTCTAGGGTGATTAGCTTGTGGTCAGATCTGACCAACAAAGAATTGACATCTGGTGTGGAGCACCAGTCACCCATGTTGGTAATGACCAGGTCTAGGATATTGCTGCCCCTGGTGGGGGTGTGGATAAGTTGATCCAAGGCATTGGAATTTATGAATTCCAGAAAATGTTGAGCAAAAGAGTTGGTACATGAGTAGTTTTTCCAGTTGATGTTGGGGTAGTTAAAATCACCGATTCTTAGGGTGTTGGGTTGTACCCTAATATTTTCCAGTGTATCAAGAAATGAGGAGTGGGAATCATGGGGCATGGTGGGGGATCTGTAGCAAGTTACAATTTGGATTGCAGTCTTGCCCAGAGTTAGTTGCACTTGGATAATCTCAGATGCATTATACTGAGCAACTAGCCTGGAGGTGTGGATATCCTTAATGAATATGGACACACCTCTGCCTTTAGTGTTTTGGACAAGGTTAGGTGGCTGAAAGGTGTGGTATGAATTATAGTCTGGTAAGGCAGGGGTGCTCTCTGGAGCCTTGAACCAGGTCTCTGTCACTGCACAGATGTCAAAGTTCTCCATTTTAAGGAGTGCCTCGAGTGAATACATTTTGAGCTTTAGACTTCTTGCACTGAGTAGCATTACCCTCAGATTTTGCTTGTTTGCACCTGTTACACTGATGAATTTGTCATTTGAACCTTGCCTACAAATGGCACTATGGGGTGGCAAGAGCCTTAGCCATTATCCATAATCCCAAGGGCGACAGGTGCAGGCCATCTCTGGCAAAGCATTGTGGTCTGTCGATCATGTCATCCCAGGCAGACAGATACTGGATCCCCCTTAGAATGACTCCAAAAGCTTAGCCAATTGTTGGAGTCAATTATTTTGTCCTTGTACTGTGGTATCATTCTGGGTGATGGTAGGATGCTACTCAGGGCTAAGGGTCATACCTGCCTGGGCTACAAGATTGGAGAGCTCCTCCATGTCTTTTTTCATATAGTCCAGGGAGGTACATCTCAGGTCATTCACACCAACATGTACAATGACAGAGTCATATTTGTATTTGTTGTGGAGTGACCTGAGTGTGTGCATTATGTGGCGGACCCTGGCACCTGACAGACAGCTGATGGTAACTTTCTCCTTGTTTAGCCTGGTGAGTGGAACATCAGTGTGGCTGACTATAGAGTCAGCTATGACTAGAGTGTTGGGTACATTGTTATGCCTTATGCACTGTGGCTGAGTGGCACACTGAGTTTGTGGGTTATGTATTATTTGGGTTGTGTTGGGGGGTGGAGGTTGCTTGTGTTACTTTTTTGTAGGTCTCTGTTGCTTGAGCACATTTTTATTGAGAACCTCTGTGAATGTAGGTGTGTGTTTTGTGTTGCTATGTGTGTTTTGGTGGTGTAGGTTTTGAGGGACTATGTGATGAATGTGGTGTGGTGGAAGTGTTTACCTTCTCCTCTTGACTGTCTAGTCCAGTCTAGGGTGAAGACAGCTTTGCTTTCAATTTGGCTATATAAGTGCATCTCTCACAGCTTGTAGTGTTGGGTGGTAGGAGGAGAGGGTTGTCTGTGCACATGAGGCAATTGCTGCATTGCCCCAAGATGCCCAGATTCATCAGGTAGACAGGAGAAACACCGGGAGCTGACCCTTAGACATGCCTGGATAAGTACTTATTTCTTAAGTACTAAAAACTGTTTTCCTCTAGACAAGTGAGGAGAGTCGAGTGCTGTAGTAATTTGTAGCTTATTTAGTTCTGAACAAGTGCTGAGCTCAAAGAAACAGATTTGAGTGCTAAAAATAAAAAAAAAATGGCTAGTTCTAAGGGAAAATTTGAAGAGCACACAATATGGTGCCAGTAATAGTGCAGGGGGCAGAGAGAGCCTCCGTGAAGGTGAGTGTGCGGTTTGTGATTTTATGTGAAGGCAGTGCTGGCATGTGTTTGGGAGGGCTATATGTTTCATGTGGTGTGGTGCAAGTGTTGACCTTCTCCTCTTGACCAGCTATTCCGGTCTTGGCTGGAGAATGTGTGGCTTCCAATTGGATATATAAGTGCATCTCTCTCAAGTCTGAGTGTTGGGAGTTAAGAGGAGAAGGTTGTCAGTGTACATGAGGCAGTTGCTACATTGCCTCAGGATGCCCATGTTCACCAGATGAATAGAAGAAAGCACAGGGAACTGACCTTTAGTCATGCCCGGAGAGTAGGTATTAATAATAAGTGCAGGAGCTTTTTCCTTGTATAACGTTTAGTGCTGGTAGCACTTTTTTTTTGCTACAATAATTGCTACAAGAAGTCTGTTAAAGTGCTAGATTAATAAGTGGCAGGATATCAGAACAAAAACGCAAATAGATGTTTAAAAGTGGAGAGAATTTCCAGTTAATACCTTACACAAAGTGAAACTAGCTAGAAAAGATTTACAAACAGTGTGACAGTAAAAACCTTATTTATCAGGCCCTGTGAGGCAAAACATTTTAGTACAACCATGCAGATCAGTTTATAGCTATAAAATACAGTAGAATGTAAGTAGCAGACAATAAAAGTGCTACAAATATCTATAAACAATAACTAGTAAAAAAAGCAAAAAAACAGGCTACTTAAAGGTATATATCACAGATCAGTGTTTTGCTCAGTGCCCTTCCACTGATTAACTCTGTGTAAAATGGCAGAAACACTCACAAGGTAACCTCTTAAGTAACAGAAAGTTGAAACTTAAAACAACTTTAGAAAAAGCATGAAAGAACCAATGAGGTGCTTACTCCAAGCCATAGTCCAAGTAACCCCAATCAGCCAATGACCATAAACATTACACTCTCACTTTAATGCAAAATGGTTTCTGCTAAACTAAGATGCTCTGGAACATGGACTCAGACACACAACCTCTGCAAACAACCAACTAGGCCCAGAACACAAGCCTGGATTTGGGCAATGCTCCAGCTACTACCTAAAACTACTTAGGCAGAAAATGCTACAGAAATGTTTATCACAGCAGGAAAACGGCAGTGAGCCTTTAAATGAAAGGTTTAAACAGATAAAGGAGCAAGGAGACTCTAGAGAATGCATTTAACTGCAAACAAACCAGTTATATGATACACTCATTTGCAGGAAATAAGAACAAACAAACACAAATAGATGTTTAACAAATGAAGAAAATTTCCAGTTAATACCTCACACACAGTGAAACTAGCTAGAAAAAAATTACAAACGGTGTGCCAGTAGAAAGCGTATTTATTAGGCCCTGTTAGCAGAAAATTTTAATACAACCATCCAGATTAGTTTATAGCTATTTTTGGCTATTCAGTGAATATAAAGCAGTGTTAGAGAAGCCAATTACTACAGGAGAAATTAGTAATGCCGAGAAGTCTTACTTCTGGCAAAGTTCCATGTTTGGATTGGCTGACAGTAGAATTCTTCATTGAGTGTGATGACCATCTGCTGAAGCCCACCAGAACCCTCTTTTTGAAATATGAATACACTGGACACTTTCTATGGAGTCCAGGACTGCAAAGATCCTAATGTTTCCCAAATAAAAAAGACCCCACATTCCCATCTATCAATCACCTTCTATCTCTACTTCAACTCTGTCAGAATATCTATAATAAGATTCTAGACAATCAAATAATATATATCCAGCCAAAAGAGGTATCCCCATTTCAACAAAGGCTTATTAAGAACAGAACCAGATGTCCTGACCTAATAAAACTGTGATTGAATATGCAATGTTGTGTTGGAGTGACAATATTAATGGTTCAGGAATAGTGATACTGTTTAGTGGGGCCTTTGATTGTGTAGATTGGGAAGGTCTTTGGGAGGTTGTACTTATGTTTACCTTCCTTCATGCCTTTTATTTCCCACTTTAAGTTATTATACAATAGCCCTACTAGCTTCTTGTCTTCATATAGCATTAGTTTCCCAGTCTATCAACTTCATCAAGCTCTATGTTAGGGCTGTCCTCTCTTCCACTTGTTCTTTACCCTTATTACTGATGTGCCTATCCAAAACCTGGATAATACCTTACACACTTACTCCATACCAATCCTGACCAAAGAAAGGTGTAGCTTCAAAATGGTTTGTAGTTGATTCTGTAATGTGGGTCAGCAAGCCCCAGAATTGTTATAAAACAATTATGTAATGTTTTAAAGCACTGGAACTATTCGCTGGACTAGACATCAATAAACACAAATTATACATCTTTCTTCTGTTCAGACTAGCCAAGATTTGTCTAACATTCCCTGTTACTGATGGATATTGGAATTTGGAAACAGAAAGTAAATATTTGGGCATTCATCTTACTGATAAATAATTGATTATCACCGCAATCCCCTATTAGCCCAACTCTCTAACAATGTGAAATGTGCAAAATACATTTTCAACTCCTTTCTAAAGTTCAGATGATAAAGATTTATATTTTCCCCAAGAGTCTATTTATCATAAGGCACCTGCCACATTCATACCAGTCCACATACCAAGAGGAATTCCAGAAGCTGATAGTCAATTTCCTCAAGATTAGCAGACACAAAGTATATCTCCCACTGAAGTCAGGAGGTGTGGGATTTCCCAACTTGTAGGAGTATACCCTATTTCTGGCAAACATCCAATTCCTCATATCTGGACTACACCCCAGGCCCCTCTGGCTTCCTTCTGACTTTAGCACTATTGAGCCACTCCACTCTCCTGACAGCATTTCCTGATGCAAATCACATCTGTAATTCAGAAGGCTGAAAACCTTGGATAGAAAAGGCACTGATTAACACAAAATATAGACCCCAATCACAGACATTCGGCACATGGGTAAAAATAAGATGGTTGACTTTAACACGCTAAAAACAAGTTCATTAACACCAAAGTTTAATGGTGGCAATATTTATACATGAAAAATATTCTGGGACTGCCAAAGTGAAAGAGAGATTCAAATATTCTTGAATATACACAAAAGAAAGAAAGACTTGTCAAGTTGGTACACTGTGACTAAAACCTAAATCTAAATGGTTCCACACTGTGTGCATGCATGGTCAGTGGGGCCTCAATAACACTGAATGAGTCATGGCATCAGAGGCTCCCACTCCTAGCAGACAGTACATTTGCTATTTGCAGATCTTTGCTGACAAATAAGAGAAAAATGCACTCCTACTTTATTACTGACATTACCAAAACAGTTACTAATAAGATTCCCTTTTACAATGCAACCTGCAGTTAGCTTTAGGAAATTTGTTGTACATGTTTACTAAGAAAAGAAAAATAATGTTTTATTTATCGCCAGCTTATACACATATCTCTAAGGAAAAAAGGGACTATTTTCTTACAGTTTCCATTCACTCTCTTCGTTATCCTTCGCAACATTAATGACAAAGTGAAAATAATACTTCACAGTCCAAAGCCAGTTTAAAATAATCCTCGCATTTCCAGCATTTCTTTTTCTTTTCTTCTCTCTACGTCTTGGGGAAGAACAGCTCTCATTTCAGATTGCATCCTTTTACAATTTGCCTGCTTGTTTCCTGCTTTCAGATTCTTACTGTTCCTCCTGTTTGTCTTCCCAATCACCCATCACTGGCCTCAGGTTCAATTCCAGTGTTTCCTTATTTTTCTTGCAAGCTTCCATGCTTTTTTCTGTCACTCAATCATTTTTCTTTGAAATACTGGAAATGGTTTTGGTGTTAATTTCTGTCTCTGGGCTGTGCTGTTGTGAGAAGAATAAGAATTAGAGTCCCTTTCATCTTGCTGGCTCACTTTTTGCTGAGCAAACTTTTTTTTATTTGCTCCTTTGCCTGTTCTGCATCCAAGAATGTCTTTGCTCATTTAAAAAAAATATATTCTAAATAAATTCTGATAAAGGGGGGGGGGTGTAGTTCTGATGGATGTGGATGACTATGTGAATAGCATGAGGTTGCTATTGTTGTCTGATCAAAACACCTATAAGCACATCACTGCACAGCAGGTCTCTTCCATTATACTAACAGTTCATGAAAATGTATATGATCTATTATTATGCAGACAAATTAGTGTTGAAATGTATGAATATTTGTTAATATCTGATCCTGTCATTCCCATAGTTAAGGGACTCCCCAAGATCCACAAAGAGATTTGGCCTGTTCCGATGAGGCCTATTGTAGCAGGTGAGGGGTGGGTTACCGCCCATATATCGATCTTTTTGGAGAGCCTCCTACATCCAGTAGTGAGTAATTGTCACACAATTCTCAGTGACACTTACCAACTTATAGATAGCCTTAAGGACCTACATTTAGAAATGAAGGACACAGAGTACCTCCTCATAACCATGGATGTGGAGAAACTCTTTACTTCAATCCCTAATGATATAGGGATACAGTATATTAGAGAGCTTTTGCATAAAGAAACACAGTATACAAATGATAGAATAATACTGATAACTCAGCTCCTTGACACAGTGCTTAACAACAATGTGTTCATTTTTGAAAATGACTATTATTTACAGGCATGGGGGGTTGCCATGGGCACCCCCTGTGCCAATAGTTATGCTAACTTGGTGGTCTACTGGTGGGAAAAGTTGTTCCTGTTTACCCATGAATCTTCCAGATATATAAGATACTACAGAAGGTTTGTGGATGACATACTTATAGTTTGGGAAGGTACGTCAGACAGTTTTCATCATTTCCTTGGTCATCTACAAACCATAACAGATTTCTTGAGGTTTACAGTGGAGATTTCAAGTTATGAAGTTAATTTCCTTGACGTCACGCTCAGGTTGACAAAAGAGGGTGAGGTTGTGACCAGGATTTACAGGAAAGCTGTATGGAAAAATGCATTATTAGCACCAGATAGCATGCACCCAGCCTATACCTTTCGTGGCATAGTCACTAGTCAACTCATAAGAGTATCTAGACTCTGTCAAAATAAAGATGATCTTCTGAATGAAGTTAATAATATGGAAACTCTGTTTAGGGATAGGGGATATGACATGACTATGGTTAGAAGGGTAAGAAATGAAATTTTTGGAGATTTAGAACATGATGCTAGTCTGGTATTCCATACCAAGAATGGACGCAGAATGGAAGCCACTATTGGCCCTAATATCCATGGAAAAAGGCTTAGTTATGTCATTAAATTCACCAATGAAGTGGAGAGTGTAAGAAGTGTGATTAGGAAGCACTGGAATGTCCTTTCAGTAAATAAAGAAATTAGCAATATTGTAGGACCTATACCAATATTTTGCTATAGAAATTGCAACAATCTTAAGAGGCAATTATGTAATGACCGGCAGGTCACGAATATAGGGAAATCCACTAGTCTAGTACTAGGGGACCTGGTTAGAAAAGGAACATATCCCTGTTTACACTGTCCAAGGTGTAAGAGTATTAGTAATACACAGACTTATCAACATCCTAGTATGAATTTTGTCTTCAAACCCAGGTACTATGCTGATTGTAATACCAAAAATGTGATTTACCTGGCCACCTGTTCTTTTTGTACAGCATTTTACGTGGGTCTAACTAAGAGAAGGTTAAGGGACCGCATCTATGACCACCTTTATGAGATCCGCAAGCAGGAGGATACTAATGCTTTGGCCAGGCATATTAAAGAGTGTCCCTCTCATTTTTTCACTTTTAGGGTTTTGGACATAATTACTCCAACTTTAAGAAGAGGCAGTATTGAACAAAGGTTGGCTAGAGCCGAGTTACATTGGATATTAAAACTAGCGGCACACATTCCACCAGGGCTGAATGGATTCATCTCTATTAAACCTATGCTGATTGAACGTAAATGAAGCTGGCTATTGCACTCTAGAATTCTATAGTTCCATACTTCCCTAGTAAGTTAGGATAGTAAAATTGGGCATTATGCCCTTTTTTCTCTTAATTTGTGGTTAGTTATCCGGGCTTTTTTATTATTTATAGCCCTTTAGGAGTTGGATGTATAAGCATTTAATGCTAGGGACATCTTGCCACCTTGGAAGTTGTTGTTTGATATTACATTATATGCTGGATTTACTACACAGCATTAATTCTATATTAGGGTATATATTCCCTATATTATAGATGTTCACGATGGAATAGATAAGTATAGTTATTGATATTTAGGTCATATATACAGGTTTTTTATATTTTAAAATTTCTATTTTATTGATTTATATTATATTTTATATACTATAGTAAGGGTATGTTTTAACTTGATAGAATGGCGTTTTGAGATTAGCCTTTGGTTCCATATATATACATATATAGCAAGGGTATGTTTTAGTTGGATAGAATGGCGTTTTGAGTAACTTTTTATCCTATATATATATTTGTTTTGGTATATAACCCTGCATAGTCATCTAGGGTGACATTCCTCTTTCATGAGATGATGGATTAGAACTGCCCCTTTGAGTTTGCAACACTGATGTATAGAATCAGTTGCGATTTCCAAAGGAAGCATTATGGAGATGTCTTTTGAATAAGTATCTTAATATTGTTGTCCTATAAGGGTACATATTTACATATATATTTCTATACCATAGATATATTTTACATCTGTTGTTTGTTGTGAATATGTTTTTGTTGTGTGTTCTGGTTATGATTTACACATATATTTTTATAGTATATTCCCTAAACATGCTGTGAAGTATACTACTATGTAAATCTAGGAGTATATACAGAACTTTTTTGTAGTTTTGTAGTTTTTCGGTAATTTTCAGACACACAACATGTTCTATATTTCATGTAAAATAGGTATCAGTAGGATTGTAATGTTGAATTAACTATGTATTTTGTAACATGATTTTTCCTAGTGCGTATGAAACTGTATGAGGTATGCATAAATATATAGATACTGCCTTTACCACATTACTAGAGAATTAATATACGCGTTTGCAGTGATCTTGGTTTTATTTTGATATATATTTTTTTCATGTTTTCTTACTGAAGTTTATATGTAGGATATAAAATTTAGTAATAGAAAAGATACATCTTTATATGCCTTAAATATGGTGGTTAGGATCCGTAAGAAGAATGTATATAAATGCTGGACCTACACTAAATTTCCTTAGTTGCCGGTCTCTACAGTCTTGCATTAGGACCGTGGGGACAGCTTTTTAGGTCGGGAGGTACTCCCTACAGAGAATCCAGACATGTGACCCTAACAGCGAATAGGATGATGTTTAACTTGCAATGGCAAACAGTTTGTTGATGCTTCTTCGGTGCAGCTTTTTTCCCGATGGTGGAATTGTCTTTAATAACTTGCATTATATAGAACTTCTTACAATTAAGGTAGGGAATCTAGTTATGCTTATATGAGTTAAGAGACAAGGAACACTATGATAATATTTTGCTGAATGAATCCTCAGCATGCGAGGGATGTGTTCACATTTCTGAATGCCATATGCCATGTTGTCAATGCTTTTGTTTAAACAGATTTATCAACTATGCATTTTTGTATTATGAGCTTGTATATGCATTCTTTATGCCTGAAGTCTGCAGCGTTTTGTCTTGTTAGAGAGCTCTAGCAACGCCTTGAAATGTTTTGCGATGAGTGTGAGTGCTGCACTTTAGAGAATGAACCGTATTGAGTTTAAACTGCATTTGAATGTAATGATGGCTTTAAATTGATGAGGCAATCAAGCTTTATTTTAAGTTAATGAGCCCGCCAAAAGTTGTTTAGTATAAGTACTCTGGAATTATTTTATGTCATTGTATCTGATGAAGCATAGTTTAACTATGCGAAAGCGCTTATTCTCTGTTTCCAATAAATGATTTTTTACATATTTCTATCGTGGATATTTTCAGTTTGTTTGGAGCTTGATTTGGGACTACTCTATAGAAGGATTTATTCGTGGTGACAGTTCTCACTCTTTGGACTTCATCAGTTTAAAATAATCCTCGCATTTCCAGCATTTCTTTTTCTTTTCTTCTCTCTACGTCTTGGGGAAGAACAGCTCTCATTTCAGATTGCATCCTTTTACAATTTGCCTGCTTGTTTCCTGCTTTCAGATTCTTACTGTTCCTCCTGTTTGTCTTCCCAATCACCCATCACTGGCCTCAGGTTCAATTCCAGTGTTTCCTTATTTTTCTTGCAAGCTTCCATGCTTTTTTCTGTCACTCAATCATTTTTCTTTGAAATACTGGAAATGGTTTTGGTGTTAATTTCTGTCTCTGGGCTGTGCTGTTGTGAGAAGAATAAGAATTAGAGTCCCTTTCATCTTGCTGGCTCACTTTTTGCTGAGCAAACTTTTTTTTATTTGCTCCTTTGCCTGTTCTGCATCCAAGAATGTCTTTGCTCATTTAAAAAAATATATTCTAAAGATAGCCGGATATAGCAACTTGAAGCTCACCCATGCCTCTCAACATCATCTGATTGCACAGATAAACTTGCTTCTCTTCTGCATGGTGCACAGTGAGTAATGATTTTTGATGAATACTCTGGTATCCCCATTTAATAATATAGCAATAACCCATGCCTATGTGTGGGTAATGCTGGATTTACCCACGGTTGGTGTGGTTTGGTCACAAGGGCGAAGCCCGAGTGGCCAAAAAAAGACAACCGTGGGTAAATCCAGCATTATCCATACCCAGAAGTGGGTTATTGCTATGATACAATGACATTATTTAAGAAAAAAATAATTACGTTTCTTAAATAATGGCATTGTATAATGCCTCCTTGCTGCCTTTCTGCAGCTGTCTGGTATTCTGTGGCAGTTCTGATGTACTGCATATGCTTACACAGTACATCAGAGCTGTGGGTGGAAGCAACAGAGAAAGCAAGATCTCCATTGCTTTTTACAAACTGTCTCCCTGTCTTAAAGGAGTTTAACATAGCGAGACAGCTTTAAAAAAAGCAACGGAGAATCTCCGTTTTTTAAAGCTGTCTCGCTATGTTAAACCCATTTTACAAAGTGCCTCGCTATGTTAAAGGAGTTTAACATAGCGAGACAGCTTTAAAAAAAACAACAGAAAATTTCCGTTGCTTTTTTTAAAGCTGTCTCGCTATGTTAAACCCATTTAATATAGTCAATAGTCAATAAACCCATTTAACATAGTAACAGAGCAACGGAGAAAGGAAGATCTCCGTTACTTTTTTTAAAACTCCTTTAACATAGTGTGACAGTGTGTAAAAAGCAACAGAGATCTTGCATTCTCCGTTGATGTAAAAAAAGACTTATTCTAATGGAAAAAGTCCAGGCGACCGGACCTTTTTCCATTAGTATTAGTCTGATTTACAACGTGCACGCTGCCCAATCAGCATGCACGTTTTGGAATATTAATGGGGGGGTCGTTGTATAATACTTTTACTCTTCTGCCACAGTTTTGTCAGGAGCAGCTCCTTCTGCTAATATGACTGTACTATTATAGATCTTGGCTTCTTTCTTGTGGCCAAATATGGAGCATATAATACCCATCAAGTTGCTTATTCATACTTTCATAAAGTAATGAAATCTGTTCTTTCCAGTTTCTCTGGTATAGTAGAAAATCTGAGGTTTTCTTTGTATGTTCTGTCTTCTAGCTCTGCTATTTTTGGAAAAAGTTCTTTCAGAGAAGCCTTGCATTCAGCACATCCTTCCTTCATGTCAAACTCTAATTTCAGCTGTTTCAGCAGCTCATCTATATCAACACTTATCTGTTCTATTCTTTTCAACATTTTGTCATTTGACTGTTTGCATTTCTCCAGTGTCTCACTTATTTTAAGAAACTCAGGATACATTTGATCTACCTTTTCTTCCAAATTAAAGGAAGCTATCTCCTGTACTGAGGCTGAAGCTAGATCTGTTTTTTTTGTACTAAACTGTCTGCTAGGCTCTTTCCCAACAGTTTTTTTTCTTTCTCTTTTCTAGTTGATTTTCTTTTACTTTCTCCGTATGTCTTAGTTGTTGACATCCAGGCAGTGTAGTAACATCAGTGACTGAATTTTATCCAAATAACTTTCACTGGCTGCTTTGCAAAGTTTTTGTTTTCCCACTGGGAGCACTTTAATTGACCTATTGCTCGAAGTGCTGCAGTCTTAGGGTATGAGGAATATTTTGGCATCTGCTTTCTCTTCTGCGGAGAAATATACTTCATGTAATTTTGTTGCCTCTGTATCTCAAGTGACTGCACATTGTTTGAAATGTTCACATGGTTTGGCTGATACCACTTCCAGGGCTGCTGCCACTGGAATTTTTATAAGGAGATTTGCTCGGTTGCATTCTCAAAGTCTCCCAGAAGATGTCAAAATGAACTTCTGCATTCTCTCTTGTACAAAAACTTAATTTTTGGATCTTTTCCTGCAGAGGCCATTTAAAAGCAAAATGAGCCAGGTAAATTGATTCAAGGGATGTCTAATATTTTCAGTCCTCCTTCTTCCGGTTTAACAAAGGATTTCATGCTTCCTTTACAACCTGTCGAAAGATTTTACTCTTCTAACATATTCTGGAAGAATCACACCAAGTTCTTGTAAGCAAGTAAAACAGCTTTATTTTACATGCATGGAGACCTGCCACATGATAGTAGTATGCCAACAGTCTGGCTACTTGTACTTTGAGTTCTCCTTATATAGACCCTCCTGCACGTACATACACATAGCACAGAGGACATTCATTAGAAGTGATAGTTTGATTACTTGTTTTTACCAGCCAGTACCACAGTTATTCTTGCACCATTAACTTTCTTATCAGCAGTTTAAGATTAACTTCTGCATTCCTCAGTGATCAACACATTCCAGAACATTTCAGTTTGCACGCAGTGAACATTTTTCTGCTTAACCCTTTATATACAGAATACAAAATATGTTGAACTTCAGTATTTTTCCACACAACCTTTTATTAAAAGCAAAATAAATAGACACAGCGATGTCCTGGTAAGTAAACATTTAAAAAGTAATGACAGCGAGGTTTAAAAAGAAAGCAGGGCCCTCCCACTCTAGAATAAAAGACAGTCTGAATGACTAAATGACAAATCTCACCCCCGCCTCCCAGTCTGGCAATCCCTTAATCCATCGAAAAAGTCTGAACCTCCATTTCTCCCTTGGGTAACAGTTTCAGCTGGGCAGGTTCTGAGAGTAATCCATCAAGGTTACAGATGGTAGAGGGAATTCCTCCTTTTGGTGGGTTTCCTCCTTACCCACCCAACCAGACTTATTTTCCTTCCTGTCATTCAGCATATGCTTGCTCAAGGAATGATAAAAGCTGTTCCTCCTCCTCAGTCATGGATTGGTTTTATTCTAGAATGTTCCTGCTGCCAAAGGAAGAAGATTCTTAGAGACAAGTTCTGTATTTTTCCTTTCTCAATCTGTTTGTGATAGTACCCAAGTTCAAAATTCTATCTCTTCACAGCTTGTTACCCTTTATTTCTCTTTTAAATTTTAGTGACCTAAGATTTAAAAGCTTACAGATAGCAGTTCAAGTCTCTGCCTTCATTTAGAGGGTTTCCTCCCCATCTGCCAGACTAAGCTCTTCTTTTCCCTCCTGTCATTCAGCTGATGCTCTCCTAGGGAGTGCCAGAAGTTGTCCTTCCTCCTAAACTAGTCAAAGAGATTTATTCAAGGATGTGTCTGGTGCCAAAGAAAGAAGATTAGTGGAGAACAGTTCTAGATATTTGCCTTCTGAACCTGTTTTTGTTGCTCCTTCATGACATATTACCCTTTATTCCCCATCTGTGTTTTTCCAGTAACCTTAGATTTAAAGGATGATCACCATTTAGCATAATGGTTAAGGTCTTTGATTCCCATGCACAAGGTACAGTGTTCAATCCTGACATCCATCCAATGCCTGTATGGAGTTTGCATGTTTTAACTGTGCCTCTGTGGGGTTCTTCCTGCCTCCCAAAACATACTGAGTGTTTCCACCTCATACACACCTAAGAAGGAGCTGTGGACAGCAGCACTGACTCTAGAGTGTGCCTAAAGGCAGAAGAGATGTATAAGACCACTTTGGACATCAGGAGAACACAGATCACAGACCGCATGCTATGTCTGCATTAGCCACTCAGTGGTGTAAAGCATTTGCTCTAACTGATTTGGCCATATTGAATAATGTTGCCAAAAATGGGCATGTATATCTGCCAGTGAAAAATGGGTTGAGGACCTGGCCTACTCCAGACTCCTACTAATGGTGGGAGGGGTATATCTGCCCCTAATGACCAGTGTGTGCCTGCCATAAAGCTCAGCAGCCCTGGGTAAGTAAGCTACTTGCTGGTCAGTGTACAGTTGCGCAGTTTGGGTTACCTAAGAGAGCTCTGCTGAGTGAAAGCTGGACGTAAAATGAATTAACATGCCAAACATGAGCTAAGAATTGCTACACTCAGTGTGGGTTCACTGACAGGATGCAGATTGAAAGTGGATGAAATGATGGTATGGAGGAAGCTGGACATCCTTTGTATCCAGGAGACCAGATGTTAAGGTAGTGCAGCAAGGTCATTTGGCTTGGTGTCCAGATTACTACTCAGGAGGAGGACAGACTAGAAATGCTGTGGGAATCGTGGACAGGCTTCAGAAGATGGTGAGAGATAACATCAGAATTAGTGACTGATTCATGGCAATCAGACTACAAAGTAAGAATAGGTCAATATTCATAAGCTCAGCCTATGATCCACAGCAGAGTTGTGATAGCAAGAAAAAGAATAGATTCATGCAGCAGTCATAGGACCTGCTAGATAAAGCAAGATGACATCATTTGATGTTGATAATGAGAGACCTGAATGTATATATTAGGACAGACAGAACAGGATATGACAGTTGCCTAGGTCCACGTGGGTGGAGCAAAAGAAATAAAAGAGAAGCCATTCTAGACTTCTGTTTTGCAAATGGCTCAGTGATGGCCAACACATGGTTTATTAAGACAGATAGTTACAAAATCACATACAAAAGTGGCCAACATGCAACTCAGATAAACTTCTTCCTACTAAGGAAAAGAAACTGGGGCAGATTCAGTAATTGGAAAGTCATCCTCAGTCAAACAGTTGTCCCACACCATAAACCACAATTAGCTGCAAGCAGTGGACAGGGTAAGCTTTAAAGTCAAAAGAGGTTAGGCTGATGACCTTGGTGTTGACATGGAGAGAAAGCAAAAGAGTTCAAGGAATTACTCTGGGCTCTAGCACCTCAGGAAGAAGAGGAAATAGATGGAGTTGAAGAAGAATGGCAGCACCTCAATACAGCGTGTGTAAGAACTACAGAACAGATATGCATGCAGCCAAGTCAGGTATGGAAATAAGGTATACAAGAAAAGATGGTGGTGGAATGCAGAAGTCCAGGAAGTCATCAAAACAAAGAAGTGCAAGGAAAAAGTGGGAGACAGAAAAGAATGAACAAGCTAAGAAAGAATACCAGTGGGCTAACAAAAAAGGATACGAGCAGAGTTGGAATAACAAAGAATAAGGCATCAGAGGCATTCTACCAGCTTCTGGAAAATGACTCAGTAGATGGCAGAAAGAAACTATATCAAGTTGCAAGGCAAGGACAGAAAGATAAAGAAGATAGACCGTCACCCTTCATAAGGAGTGCAAGAAACAATCTGCTGAACAGTCCACAGGACATTATAGGCAGATGGAAAGAGTACTCCAGCAACTTTTGAATAAAGATAACCCCACAGAAGCTGTACTGCCCCAGACAAAACCTATGATGAAAGAAGAGGGAAGGCCACCCTAGAAGAAGGAAGACCAGCACTAAAGATAATGTAGTCAAGGAAAACATCAGGTGCAGGTGAGGTCACAGCAAATATGATCAAGATGTTGGGTGAGATAATTAAGAAATGCCTCATGAGGGTACTTATAGCTGTAAAGAAAGAAAAGCACATCCAAGATTCCTGAAGACTAAGCATACTGATGTTAGTGTACAAGATTAAAGGGGACATCCACCACTGTGGGCAGTACAGAGGTATCAGACTCATGTCACAGTGCATGAAAATTCTGGAAAGGGTGACTGATAAATAAATAGTAAATAAAGAATAGTAGAATGGAAGATGGAAGATGAGCAGTTCAGGTTCAGATCAGGATGCAGCACAACCAACCTGACATTTGCAGTGAGATAAATAGTTGAGAAGAAGCAAGAGATGACGGAAAATTCCAAATGGGCATTCCTAGAAGGACAAAGCATAAGACAAGGTCCCAAGAAAGCTGATTTGAGCAGTCCTGTGGTGGTATGAAGTTCTGAACACATTGTTAGAATTCCTGCATGCTACAGACAAGGACCCAATGACTCAAACACGAACAGTGTCTCGTCTCACAGAGGGGTTCCCTGTATGAGTGAGTGTGCATCAAGGTTCAGCTCTGAGCTACCTCCTGTTCATACTGATGATGGACTACATTAGCAAGCAGGTCATATGGACAGATCAACAAAGTTGCTGTATGCAGACAATGTGGCATTGCAGACAGACTCTGAGCAAGAGCTTCAGTAAAGGGTAGTGGAGTGGAATGCAAAACTGAAGGCACATGGAATGAAACTGAGTACAGATAAGACAGATGGAATGGCAGCAAATGGGGAAATCAGAAGAGGCTGAGAATTGAGATAGAAAGGAAAATAGAACAGGTTAGCAGTTTCAAGTATCTGAGAGGGGTGGTTGAGGAGAAAGGAAGTCTGAATGAGGGGGTCAAAGCTAGAGTCAGAGGAGCTGCAGCCAGCTGACACATTGTTTCAGGGGTAGACAGAAGAATGCCAAAGAAGCTATACAAAACAGTGCTGAGACCAGCACTGGTGTATATAGTACAGAAACTTGGACAGTAAAGGAAGAGCAGTTGAGGAAGAGTGATGGAAATGAAGTGCCTGAGACAGTTTACAGGACACAGACTGCGGGACAGATGAAGAAATGAGGACATTAGAGCAGAAGCCAAAGTAGTTCCAATTGCAGAAAAGGTCAAAGAGAACAGATTATGGTTGTTTGGGCACATGTGCAGAAAAGCAGAAAACAATCTGGTGAAGAAGATTTGGGACACACAGGAAGAACACATGCAGAAGAAAGGATGTCCAGAAAAGAGGTGGATGGATTGTGTGAAAGAAGACCTATGACAGTCAGGTATGACTGTCAAAGAATGTAGGAGAGTGACACTGAAGTGATACAGATGGCAACAACTGACATCACACCCTGATCACTTGTAGAACAAGGAAAAAATGGGATGATGATGATGATGATGATGATGATGATGAATGATGGTGACTTACATTTAAAAGATGCATATCATCACACTCCTATAGATCCAGACTCCAAGTGTTTCTTAATACTCTCTGTTTCTGGATCACATTATCTGTTCTCCACATTAGTCTTTGGTCTATCAACTGCTTCAGAGGTAGTCACAAAGTCTCTATCTCCTGCGATAGCCTAATGCAGACTGCAAGGTATTCACATTTTTCAATATTTAGATGACCTTCTTGTCTTTGCAGTCTTTTCATTGTCAGGAATCTTTCATTTGGGTAAGAAATATCCTACACAGACAGGGGGTTCAGAAGAAATTACAAATGTCTTATCTGATTCCTTCCCACAGGATTGTTTTCCTCTGGTGTTTCCTGGACACCTCAGTACAAAGAGATTTTCTTACACAGGAAAAAGTAGATCTGTATCTAGATCTATTCATGAGGTTTTCCACTCACACTACAAGCAAGGGAATTCTTCAGGTATCTTGATCTCCACATCACTGATTCTCATGATATCTCTTGCAAGACTCTTTTTTTAATTTCTCTAAGTCTTTTGGGTTTCTAATACAGTGACTGGAATAAACCCCATTCCTAAGTCAAAGTATGAATAAAGTTCATGAAATCAGTATTATTTCAATCCTTGATGTTAGTCAGAAGTGGTCTTCACAGCACCTGAAATGTGCTCAGTAATGACTCTTTCCACAATTCATATAGAGTTACATGTATCGGTAACATATCTAAGTCTTCTTCTTCTTTTGGCTGCTGCCATTAGGGGTCGCCACAGCGGATCATCTGTTTCCATTTCTTCCTCTCCTCTGCATCTTGCTCTGTCACACCAACCACCTGCATGCCCTCTCTCACCACATCCATGCACCTTATCTTAGGCCTTCCTCTTTAACTGTTACCTGGCAGCTTCATCCTTAGCATCTTTTTCCTAATATACTCTGCATCCCTCCTCAGCACATGTCCGACACCAACGTAATCTTGCCTCTATGGCTTTGTCTCCAAACCTTCCAACCTGGGCTGACCCACTAATATACGTATTCCTAATCTTGTCCACCTTCGTCACGCCCAGTGCAAATCTTAACATCTTTAACTCTGCCACGTCCAGCTCTGACTCCTGATTTTTTGTCAGTGCCACTGTCTCCAACACATATAACATAGCTGGTCTCACTACCCTCTTGTAGACCTTACTTTTCACTATTACTAGTACTTGTCTGTCAAAAATCACTCCTGACACCTCTTCTCTATCCACTCCATCCTGCCTGTACTCTCTTCTTCACCTCTCTTCCACACTCACCATTACTCTGAACTGTTGATCCCAAATATTTAAACTTATCCACCTTCACCACCTCTACTCCCTGCATCCTCACCATTCCTCTATCCTCCTTCTCATTCACACACATATATTCTGTTTTAGTCCTGCTGACCTTCATTCCTCTTCTCTCTAGAGCATATCTCCATCTCTCCAGGGTTGTCTCCACCTGTTCCCTACTCACACTACAGATCACAATGTCATCTGCAAACATCATAGTCCACAGGGACTCCTGTCTGATCTCCTCTGTCAACCTGTCCATCACCATTGCAAATAAGAAAGGGCTCAGAGCTGATCCTTGATGTAACTCCACCTCCACCTTAAACACATCTGTCACTCCCACCATAGAGCTCACCGCTGTCACACTACCCTCGTACATATCCTGTACCACTCTTACATACTTCTCTGACACTCCCGACTTCCTCATACAATACCACAACTCCTCTCTAGGCACCCTGTCATATGCTTTCTCTAAGTCCACAAAGACACGATATGTAACATATCTAAGTACAATTGTAAATTTGTTTTTTGTAGGACCCACTGTCCCTACTACTATTGGAACTGTCTGGATACCCTTCTTCCACACTGCCCTCATTTCTGCCTGCAAACCTGGTATTTTATGGCTTTGTGTCTCTCTGTACGTAAGACACTGTAGTCACTGGGTGTAGCAATTTCAATGATGAATGCTACTTTTGTCTTCTTTTCATGGACTACTATATCTGGTTTTCTTAAATCTATTTTTGAACTGTTGGTAATGGGTGATCCCATGTGGTATAAACTTCATCATTTTCTATAATGCTTTGTGGCTTATGTTTTCAATGTTTTTCAGCTACTTTAATATTATAATGTTTAAAATCCCAAATGCAACAGTCTTGCCACATTATAGGTTCATAAGTTCATAGAAGATTACTAGGATAGTGGCCCTAGAAGCTTTACAAGCCTAGACATTTTAATCCCAAGTATTCATATCCCCATTTGTTCTTTCTGGGTAGTTTGCAAAATGAATTTATGAGCAGAGTGGCTCTGTGATCAACACTGGCTAGCCCTGCCCATGAGGGACATGATGCCACCCCAGGGACAAATTTGCGGTCTCCCATCCAGTTATCTAGGTTGCATATGAATGCGGTCAATGAGGAGTTCTGTTTATGTGAATAGTAAGTCCATTCCAGAGAAGGGTAAGTCTCTGGGAGACATAGCTGTCTCTCCAGCATGTTCTGTTAATGTCACAAGCTAGGTTGAGATCCCTAGACTGTGTGACTCTTGTGCCATTTGGCTTGCAGATGTGCAGCATTTCCATAAGGACAGGGTTGGAGATGGCCCTGTAGGCCAGGCACAAGTCACCTCTCAGCAACCTATAAGATACAGAATAAAGTGGTTGGGCTTTCAGCCTGCCCATGTAGGTCATAGTTTGGAGCCCCTTTATTTTCTTAATGAGAGACCTCTGAGGTTTCTCCAGCTGCTGCACGTATTTGGTGAGGTACATGCAAAAGGGTGCATTATACCCTATTAGTGGTTTTATGAGGGTTGAGCACAGTGGAGTTATAACATCCCTTGACCTGGATGCTATGCCCTTGCTTATGAGGTGTACCATATTAAAGCCTTTCCTTACCACTATGGAAATTTGGTGGTCAAAGTTCAGATTGCTATCAACTTGTATTCCCAAGTCTCGCACCACTGGGTTGGAACTTAGGGAGTGCTTTCAATATTGTAATTTGTAGGGAACTCCATTTTGCCAAAGGGAATAATAATGCATTTTTTTTTGCATTTAGTTTTAGACCATGGCTTTGGCACCAATCATTTGTTTGTTTTGGCTCTTCTTGTAATATATTAACATTGTTGGGAGACTGAATGATTGCTCCCAGTTTGCAATCACCAGCAAAGTTAGTGAGCCAAAGGCCATCTACTTTGGCCTGGACTTCTGAGAAATAGATGAAAAACAGTAAGGGACCTAGCACAGAACCCTGTGATACTCCACTGATGAGGGGTCTACTGGTGGAGGTGGAGTCACCAATTTTGACAGTATGTGTGGTGCCGGTGAGCCAACTGGCTACCCATTTAGTAATGTAAGGGTTAATCCCTCTCTGGGAGAGTTTCTCAATGATGCCAGAGTAGGGAATTATGTCAAAAGCCTTGGCAAGGTCAAGATAGTCTGTGTGCACTATCTTTGTCCATGGCTTTGGTGACATTCTCAAAGAAGTCCATCAGGTTTAATAAGTGTGATCTACCCTTAATGAAGCCAAACTGGGTTGGGTACAGAATTTGGAAGTCGCCTATGTCCTTGTTGATAAGGTCCATGATAATACTTTCCATAGCCTTGTCGATGAGTCTGGTTATACTTTTGGGTCTGTAGTTCTCAGGGTCAGTTGATGCCCTCCCCCCCTTTGTGCAGGGGGATTACTATTGCTGTTCTCCATTCTGCAGGAACATAGTCAGTTCTCAAGCTATGATTAAAGAGAATGCCAAGTGAGTCTGCTAGGTCTTGTTTTAGATTGTTTAGTAAATAACCTTGGATATTGTCTGGTCCCAGTAAGGCTGTGTTTTTGGCCTTGGCAAGTTCAAAGATTACCTGTTTTCTAGAGATACTGGGCAAAGGGCTGGTGTCAGGTATGCTTTGTGATATGATAGGTGGGGATAGGGGGGTGATGTTTACACTGAATCTGTCAGCTAGCAGGTTGGCAATATCTTCAGATGTAGTATTAGTGATCTCATGTACTACCAGTTCGGCACATAGGTGGGCATTCACGTTTAGACTTTGGACCTAGTTAAAGAATGCCTTATGATTATCCTTGGCTAGGGATATGATTTAAGTTTAATAATTTGCTTTAGAAGACTTTACAAGATTTATGACTTTCTGGTTTAGGCTTAGGATAGAACTCTTCCTCTGTAGAGTGATATCCCTTTTGCTTTTGGACAACAGTTTCTTCCTCTTATTATATAATCTGTTTATACTAAAACGCCCACCACAGTGGCTTGTTTTTACTTGAAGACCTGGTTTTGATCTGGTCAAGTACAACAGAGTTTATACAGTCACTTAAGTGTTTGTACAGGGCATTTGCATACATGCGTACACTTCTGCATAGTGATCATTGATGTCTGCGACTGCAGATGGTATGAAGCTATTTATACCATCATTTAGGAGGCTGTAGCTAGCTTTGGTAAAGTTTTTTATAATTTTTGTTCCTGTGAGCATGTTAGTTCCAATAGTTACTTCAAGCAACACTGATTTGTGGTCTGACCTACCCAGGGAGGGCATCATACACGGGGAAGTACAATGACCCCCCCCCATGTTGCTGAGTACTACGTCCAGAACATTAGGGTCTATATTAAAAGTTCAAAAGCTTAAAAGAGTGAACACTCTTTTATCAAGCTGTAATCATCAAAACCACTAAATAGCAAAGACACGGAACAACAATTTTTTTCCCAAGGAAAAAAAATCACTGGGCCGTTGTCAGGCCTTTGCCATTTCATCAACTGTGGTGCAATCTTGGAGTTGGTATATTTAAGTAGTGGATGTGGGGGATGAAATCCCTCACTTTATTTTGTATCTGCATTTGGTTTTTTTGTTTTTTGTTTTTTTTTGTGGAGCAGCAACTTTTTTTCGTGGGAAAAAAAAATGCTGTTCGTGTCTTCACTATTTAGTGGTTTCGATGTTTACAGCACGATAAAAGAACATTTGCTCTTTTAAGCTTTCGAGCTTATAATATAGACCCGAACATTAGTGCCCCAAGTGCGGCTGCAGAATATCTGTTCCAGAGCATTTGTGTTAACAAAGTCCAGGAACCTCTGGAAAATCATGTTTTTGCTCATCTATATTCCCCAATCTATGGAAGGATAGTTAAAATCTTCCATGGCTAAGTTGTTGGGCTGTATGGCGAGGGATTCCAGTAAATCCAGGTAGGAAGTGTGCTTATCCTGTTTCATGATGGGGGATCTATAGCTAGCAATGATTCAGTATGGTACCTTCCCAACAGTTAATTGAAAATGGAGTAGTTCGAGAGAGTCATTGTGTGTGACCACTCTTGAAGTGTATTTGGTTTTAATGAAGATGGGTACACCTCCACCTTTGGTTCCCTCACTCTGATTTTGAGGTCTGAATGTGTGGAAGACATTGTAGCCTTGCACGGCCGGGGTGATATCAGTGGCATTGAACCATTTCTCGTTAACTGCATAGACGTCGGCATCCACTAAAGTGAGGAGGGCTTCCAAGGAGTGTAGTTTAATGTTTAAACTTCTAGCATTAAGCTACATGACCCCGACTCTGAGTTTGTCTCAATTAGATTTTATGTTGGAAAATTTGTTGTTTTGACATTGCCTAAAAAAGCACTATAAGGGAAGCAAGGGCATTTTCCAGTATCTGAAAGCCTAGAGGGGACAGGTGCAGACCATCTCTAGCAAAGCAGTGAGTTTTGCCTACCATATCCTCCCAGGCTGACAGATACTGGATCTCTCTGGACTGACTCCAGAAGCTGAGCCAGTTGTTAAAGTCAATCATTTTTTGTTTATATTGTGGCATCATCCTGGGTGAGGATAGAATACTGCTTAGGGCTACGGACATACCTGTCTGGGACACATAAACAGAGAGTTTGATCATGTCTCTCTTCATATCGTCCAGAGAGGTACATCTTAAGTCATTCACCACAACGTGGACTATGAGTCTGACTGAGTCATTATGGCACTTGCTGTTGAGTGACTTGAGTGTATGCATGATTTGTCAGATCCTAGCACCTGATAGGCAGCTGACCATGACCTTCTCCTTGTCCAGTCTGTTGAGAGGGACATCTGTGTGTCTCACTGTGGAGTCACCTATGACCAAGACACTTGATGTGTTTTCCTCTAGGGGCTTATTTGTTGCGACATGGGTGCATGTGTTGATGTGTGTAGTGGCTTCTTTTTGCTTATTGGTGAGTGTGGGTGGTGTCAATTTAGGAGGTCTCTGTTCTTTTTGTAGGCTTTTAATGAGTACCTCCTCCTGTATAGGTTTATGTCTTATGACCTTATTTTGTGTGAGAGGTGAGATTTGCGTGAGAGTTGAACCATGTGTGCTGACAACCTATTTGATGTCTAGTTTGTTTTTACTTGAGATAATTGACTCCAATTCCACAGTGCATTTGCATCTGTCACATAAGGTGTTAGTTTGCTTTAGGAGTAAATTGCTGTCAGTATACATGCAGCAATTGCTACATTGCCACACTATGCCGATATTAATCAAGCTGGCAGGAGAAATGTTGGGAAACTGCTCTTCCATCGTGCAGGATTTTTCTGAATGTGGTATTTGGGAAGGAAGTGGGCTAGCTGGACTTAGTCACAAACAGCAAAAATGAAGCAGTAATTCAATTAAATACAGTCAACAAACTGGAGTGCTACCTTAAAATATACTTCTTTTTCATTTTTTTTCAGTTGATGCCTTGGATTTCAGTGCAGATGCACTCCAGACCTTTGGCTATAGTTTCCAAATGTTAAGCAGCTCCGGTAAACTAACCACAAACCCACACAAATGCGAGGCTTATATACAGGCAAATATAAACAGTTTTGACACAACTGAAAATGGGAAAGCCCCAGACTGAGCCTTTCTCCAGCAATCCCCAACTCAGATGGGTCCTGAGCTACATACTTGTGTTACAAGAGTGCAGGGAGGCCCTCTTATTGTAAGATGGTTATTTTAAGAGCACAGTGATAGCAGGCAGTCTAGATCCAGCAGGTCTGAATCTAGCCTATGCTATGTAAGACAAGGAAACACAATTTTTATATGTAAGGAGTAGGGCATAGTCACTTAAAGGAAAAAGTGAGAGTGTTTAGTAGTATACCATTATATGACCTCTAGTGACACCACCATCTGCAGAAATTGGCAGATCTTTGAGCAGCTGTGAACAGTGGCAGACTATAGGGACAGTTTCCTATAGATGATTTTAAACTGGAGAACTTTGCTTATATGCAAGCACTGGGAACTGCTTTTGCATGATGCACAAATACAAGGCTTTTATACCAGCAGGATGAAAGGTTTTCATAAAGTTAAACCCTCAGGCCAATCAGATAAAAACACAATAAACTATCAACCAGTAGTTCCCACCTTAGATGGGTTGAATTTAGCTTTCTGCTTCCACCAGAGTGCAAAAGAACCCTCCCAATATAAACAAATTGGCTTTGAGCTTAAGTGCAGTAACAAATGCATTAGGACAGAAGTAAGAATACCTGCAATATCATGAATCCTTGGAAATAATTTCACTAACCTGATAAATGTTCACAAAACACAAAAACTTTGCAAAACTTAGAAATATTTTGGCAGATTCAGGAGAATTTTGGCAAACTCGGTGGAGTACAGCAATAGACAGATGGAGTTGAAAAGCAGTGATAAATTCAACCAAATAAATAAACGCAGCACAGAAGTGTTAAATGTCACTGAGCAAGTGTAAAAAAATATATTTATATGAACTTTGTAGGCCTCAGATAATTTTTGAAGCAATCCAAATTTTGCAGTGACAGATGTCCAAGCCAGGCACAAGGAAACTCTGAATAAATAAACCATGCGCGCTGAATAAATGATTGTGCCTTTCAGTATACAGTCCTTCTGTCATTAGTATACCACAACCAGCAGCAAGATGTCCATCTGTTTCCAGTTATGTTTTACAAAACCTACATTTGTCTGTTTCTCCCACATGTTCAATTGTCTTTCTAGCCAAAGTGCACATAGTCCACTATCTTTGGTTGCCAATATTAACCTTTTGTCTATTGGTTTAAATTCATCTTTCTTTAAACATTTCTTTGTTTGATCCTGATCAACATGAGGTTGTTTCAAGAGTTTTCTATAGTTATATTTATGCATTTTCCTAATTTTTTTCCTTCTCAACTGATCCTTCACCTTATAGTCTTTCTTTTGTTTTTTGGTGCATTCATTTGCTGCCTGATTTTTATCTACTTTTGGTTTCAGTTCCATTCCCACTTGACACTGATATGCCTCTGCTAAAATAAGCAGGAAAGTAATTTTAGACTTATTCTCCTCATGTTTTAGAACCTTCACTGTGTTTGGGCCTTGTGATCTCTTGCAAGATTGTTTTTAATCTCTCCATGTATTCTGCGTTTCTAATACCATGATGGGAATGGACCCCATTCCTAAGTCAAAGTAGGAATATAGTTCATTAAGTTAGTATTGTTTCAGTCTTTGACTTTAGCCAGAAGTGCTCTTCGTAACACCCACAATGTGCCGAGTAAGGAATCCTTCTTAAATTCGTATGGAGTTACATGTATCGGTAACATATTTAAGTAAAATTGTAATTCATTTTTTATAAGACCCGTTGCTCCTGCTACTGCTGGAACTGTCTGGGTATCCTTCATCCACATTGTCTGCATTTCTGCCTGCAAATGCTGTTATTTTATGACGTTATTTCTCTCTGTATGGTGTAGCATTTTCAATGATTAATGCTACTTTTTTCTTCTTTTCATGGACTACTATATCTGGTTTTCTCACATCTATTTTTTGAACTGTTGGTAATGGATATTCACATGTGATATAAACTTTAACATTTTCTATAATGCTTTATGATTCATGTATCCAGTGCTTTTAAGCTACCTCAATATTATAATGTTTTCATAATCCCTAATGCAACAGTCTTGACACATTATTATGCCTTTCAGTGTGTAGTTCTTCTGCCATTAGTATATCACAACTAGCAACAAGATGTGCAACTGTTTCCAAATCTGTTTTGCTAAACCTTCATTTCTCTGTTTCTCCAACGTGTTCAACAGACTTTGTAAATCAATGTGTACATAGTCAACTATCTTGGCCCACCAGTACTAACCTTACATCTTTTGGTCTAAATTAATTTCTCCTTAATCATTCTTGCTTTCGGTCCTTATCAACATGAGGTTGTTCTAAGAGTTTTCTATACTTGCAACTATATTTATGCATTGTCCACATTTCTTGCTTTCTCGTCTGATCTTTCACCTTGTATTCTTTCTTTTGTTTTTTGGCACATTCAGTTGCTGCCTGATTTTTATCTACTTCTGGTTTGATTTCTATGCCAGCTTGACACCGATATGCTTCTACTCAACTAAGCCGGGAAGTCATCTTAGACTTATTCTTCTCATATTTCAGATGTTTCACTATGTTTGGGACTTGTGAGGTCAGCAAATATGTATGCAGTAACATGATTGCAGATCTATACACTTAATCAATTTTGAGGATGCCCATACCTCCTTCAGAATGGCGAATATATAATCTTGGTATGCACTGATTTTTGCAGATCATTTGATGAGCATGAAGCATCCTTCTTCTTATCCTGTCTAACCTATTCAACACCTTTTGAGACAGTCAGTCACTCTAAAACTGTAAGTTAGTACAGGAAGAGCAAATGAATTTATAACTTGGCCTTTGTTCCTAGATGTCAGTGTTATTTGCAGTATTAATTTAAGTCTTCTAAAATATTCCTAAATTTTATTCACATTTGTTCATGTTTTATTGTTGATCCTTCTTCATCAGTTCCCAAATATTTATACACTCCCTCTTGCTCAAGTTCTTTTATATCACATTCCTGTCTCAAGCTGATGTTTACTTGGTGCTACAGCTTTCCTGCTTTCAAGGTTATTTTTACATATTTATCAAGACCAAATGACATTCTTATATCATCTGAAAAAGTTTTGACCATTTGCAGTTGTGCTTTCAGTTCCTCATCTGAATTGTATGGTTTTAAATCATCTACAAAAAGAAGATGAGACGTCTTTAGACTTGGCTGTTTTCTAGGAGCCAAATTGCTATCATGACCTAATCTGTTAAGGAGACAACTTAATGGATTACGGAAAAGACGAAAGAGCAGCAGTGACAGAGAGTCACCCTGGAATATCTCCTTTGAATTTTTATCCCTGGAATAATTTGTCCTTTATCGTGACTTAACTGCAAAGTGGTTTGCCACTGTTTGTTTAATGGTCACTATAATGTTATTAATCAGTATACGGTGTATCTTACACATTTTTAAGCACTATTTTATCATTGAATATGGGGTACTGTCAAATTCTCTTTTGTAATCTATCCATGCCAAACTTAGATTCTTCCCTTTTTACAGTACTCCATTATGACATTATTTAACAAAAAATGATCTTTTGTTCCATATGACTTTTTTATTACCCCTTTGTTTTATTGCCATCAGTGAGTTTTCTTCTTAATGATTATAAAATCTGTCGGCATCAATTCCAGTCTATAGTTTATACATCGTCAGAAGGCAAGTTATTGGTCTATAGTTTTTAGGATAGTTTGCAGGTTTGCTCTTAAGCAGGAGTATTGTTCTTCCTGTTGTTAACCAGGCTGGTGTCTATTCAGGGTGCACATATAAATGGTTCTTACTCATGGATAAATCTTCATCCAAAGATGCTAATACTTTTAGCTAGAAGTTATGTATTGCATCTGGGGTTTTCCATTTAGGAGCTTTTCTTAACTTTGCTTCAATCTCTCTGGCTGTTACTTCATCCTATTTCATATCCTGTACATTTGAACTTTTTATTCTTTCTTTTACTTTTATCCATTTAACATGTTTGTAATATTCCACAGGATCTTCATAGATATTTCTGTAATATATATATATATATATATATATATATATATATATATATATATATATACTTTTTTGGGTCATCAATAAATTGCTTATTTTGTAATTTTACTTTATATTTATCTGCATACCTTCTAAGTTTTTCTGCCTGTGCTGTGATTTTTTATTTTATTTGTGATAGTGCATGACAAATCCTGATCGGTTCTGATACTGTGCATTGCTTTTATCACGTCTATCTTTCTGAGTATTTCTGTTGATGTGTTCCCTCTTCTATACTCTTCTAAAAGTGAAACTTCTTGTCTTAAGTGCTTTATAGTTTGCTCTAGTCAATACTTCCATGATGGCATTCGATTTCACCTTTCCTTTCTCTTACTACCCTGTGTTTTTGTGGTAAGACTTTATCTGTTATTAATTTAGCTGCAGAGTAATATACTCTGTTTATTTCTGTTATATCATATGAATCTCTATGGACATTCCTAAATACTGTGTTCATTTGTTTTATCAAACTTTTAACTTTTTGGGTTTTATTGACTTTCTGTACTCTATTTCTGTAATTGATCTCAGTATGTCTGTCCATCTCTATTACATCAAGCAACTCTTCTCCTAGATCATTTTCTTCTAAAGTGAGGTATTACTGCTCAGTGCTACGAGTCTAAACAAAAAACTCCACTCCCTAGAAGCACTCTTTATCCTAGAGAATGCAGATCTGTGCAGTCACTGAGACATGGTTTAAAGCCCCGGAGAGCACACCAACAGTGCAAGGTTATAATGCCTTCCACACATTTAGGCCAGCTACTTCACAGGCAGGGACTAAAAGTAAAGGTGTCTTTATTTATATCAAAAATAAATATACTTCAAGGCTGGTCAAACAGGACAATGCACTTGAGCTGCTCTGTGTTCAGTTCACCACAGATAAAATCCAATACCACTTCCTTGCAAGTTATAGGTCCCCTTTTATGACCCAGGAAACCCATACCATGTATTTAAACTTATTAGAAACACTAACCATCCAATTCCAATACCATATTCATGGGTGACTTTAATTACCCCACTATTAACTGGGAATTCTGTATGACACCAAACTTAACACAAACTCCCTTGACGAGATAGTCAATACACCAACCAGGGGTGCAACCATACTGGATCTGGTCCTCACTAATATGGGAGACTGCTGCACACTCCCTTCTGTAATACCTTCCCTTGTAAGGTCAGACCACAAAATGGTCTCCTTTGAAGTAAAAATAAAACTTGGACCCCCCAGCTAAACCTGGAATATTCAGAAGTTATACTAAGGCTAACCTCCTGCTATTAATTGAGAACCTGGCAATATTTCAAGTCCCTATAAACCCTGAGAACACTTCTACCTATGCAGAACTGTTCACAGACACCGTGTACAAGCATGTTAATAGCTGAATAGAGGTAGCTGTACCCACCAACAAGAAGTACAGAGTTTACTAAAAAAAGCAAGCCTCCCTGGTGGAATCACAAAATCAATCAGCTTTACAACAGGAAGAAGAAAATCCTGGCAAAAAGTAGGAGGTGGAGCACCCAACAGGATAAAAGCACTCTTATCAAACTAAATAAACAATGCAGAGGACAAATAAAATCTACCAAAGCCAAATTTTAGGTAAGTTTGGCCTCCAAGGCCAAGGACAACCAAAAAGCATTCTTTAGCTATGTCCACAACATCAAAGGCAATACACAATTGTGTGCACAGCTCATTGTAAATGGCGCCACCTAAACTGAGCCAGAAGATATAGCAAACCTCATGGATGATAAATTCACCTCCAGCTTTACTGCTCTCTCCCTCTCAACCTTCCCTCAGGAAATATTATCAAATATAACTTTCAATACTATCACTAGGGAAGAGGTCCTTAATGCTCTCTCTAAGACCAAGAACAGTGCATCAATGGACCCAAACAATATCACGGGATACCTTCTAAATAGCATGAAACCATCAAACTTTTAACTGACCTATCAGGGCCTTTGGAATTACTATTTAACTGTAGTCTACTTCATGCCTCATGAATGGAGAAAGACAACAGTCATCTCTCTGCACAATTGTGGACCATCTACAGACCCTGGAAACTACAAACCCATAAGTCTCATTAGTCTTATACATAAAGCCATGGAAAGAATTATCATGGAAATGATCAACAGAGATATAGTAAACCTTCAGACACTGCACCCAACCCAGTTTGGTTTCGTCAAGGGCAGATCATGCCTACTCGACCTGGTGGATTTCTTTGAGAAGGTCGCCAAAGAAATGGATGAGGGCAAAATCATTCACACTGCCTACTTTGATCTTGCCAAGGCATTTGACACAATACCCCACTCGGGCATTTTTGACAAACTCAAGAGGTTGGGTACAAACCTGTATGTCACCTGGTGGATAGCCAACTGGCTGACAAACAGGACCCAGGAAGTTAGAATTGGGAAGTGCAACTCTACAAAGAGGCCAGTCACAAGTGGAGTCCCTCAGGGATCAGTCCTTGGGCCACTCATTTTTGGCATTTACTTCTCAGAAGTCAAGGCCAATGTCAGTGGTCTCTGACCAACTAAATTTGCAGATGATTGCAAATTAGAAGCTGTCATTGAATCTCACACTGACACAAATGTTCTCAAGGAGGGGCTGACACAGAAAAACAACTGATGTCAGAGCTATGTACTAAAACTAAATGCCAAGAAATGAATGATAGTATCCTTTGGGAAGTCATCCATCCTTGATAATTATCATATTAACAACTTACCCCTTAGAGTTGACCCAGTAATCAGGGACTTATGGACACACATAGATAGTAATCAAGCCTTTGATCATCATGCATCTATAGTGAGGAAATCATTATATGTTGTGCAACTTATAAACAAAGGTATGGCATCTATGTCCAAGGAAGTCATTGCTCCATTGTATTTGGCATTCATCAGACCTATCATTGAGTACATTGACCTCTTTGGTATGTACCTAACCAGGCATATCCAACAACTGGAACATTCACAGAGGTTCCTCATGAAAAGAATACAGGGCATAAGTAATATGTCTTATGCAGACTGCCTCAAGGCCCTATCCCTGTATTCTGTCTCCTACAGGTTTTTGAGAGGAGATCTATGCTTGGCATACAGGGCATTGTCAGACTCCACTCTGATGGACCTCCTGCATATCCACAAAACAAACAGCACCAGAATTATCCATTCTAAAGACTTAAACCTTGCCTGTGATATAAATAGGACCTACTGGAGAGATATGTATGTCTCCCAGAGACTACCCCGTCTATGGTACAGGCTCCCCATCCATGTGAAGCAGGGTTACTCCCTAACCCAATTCAAGTGCAACTTGAACAATTAGACGGGAAACTGGAATTTCATCCCTGGTTTGGCACCAATGTCTCTAATGAACACAGGTAACCTGTAAATGTTTCATTTTGCAGGCCCATGCTTAAATCTCTTTTTCTTTCCCACGTTTATATTTCTTCTTCAGATGTCTCCTGGTCCTCCTGTTTCTACTTAATTTGAGGAATCATTCCATCTTGCAAGACTCCAGTGAGAAAAATCCAATAGTATCTGAAATCTGTATGGTCCCAACATTAGCATCCCATGTCATTTCAGATTCCAGTCTAAGGGTTTGTGAAAATTAATGTTTTTTTTTTTTTTTGTTTTTTTTTGTGGCAACACCAAAGTTCTCATAACTCAGGTCTCCCATTCTTCCTTTCAGATCAGCACCCTCAGTCAAAACAGACACCTCAGACATTGACTGGGAAACAATGTCTGTTAGGATAAAAGTGCAGGATCTTTGGAATAGAAAACTCAGACCAAAACACATAATTATTGCTCTTACTGCCTCAGTCACTTATGGTCCTTATGACATCTTCAAGTGTTTACAGACAACAGTACAGTGATGTAGTACATAAACACATTTTACCATCTCTGCAGACTAGTCGTGGTAGTTTGGGATATAACCTTAAAGTACAATCTCACTTTACTGGCTTACCTACCATCAGAGCAAAACTATGTGGCAGAGAAGCTGAGAAGGACAAGGACAACCCTCATGAATGGAAACTGAATCATGAGATCTTCAAAGAAATGATCCAGCTCTGCAGAACTTTTTTCAAATATATCTTTTTGCCTACACTTACAACAGTCAGTTGTCAAGATTCTGTTCCAGGACAACATGCAAGAAGGCCTTGAAGACAGTTGCTTTTTATTTTCATAGGAATATTCCTACATGCTTTTCCACCCTTTCCATTAATAGCCAGAAGGGCACCCCAAAGATCATTGTGGTAACTCCCTTCTGGCCCAGGCAGCAGTAGTTCTCCTTTATTTTGGAAATGGCCAGTGGCAATTGCCACAAGCTTCCTTGCAAACTGAATCTTCTCACACAAGATGATGGGTGTCTGATACATCCTGACCCCAAACAACTACAACTACAAGTGGCTGCCTGTATTATAGAATATTGATACATTTTAAGCATTTTTTTTCCTGAGGACATGCAGCAGGTATTAAAGGAGAAAAGAAAACATGTTACTGGAAAATAATAGATTTGTGAATGGAAATGTTTTTCTACTAGGTGCTAAGAAATGAACCAGTACCAATTCAGGGCTAACATTTCTCTGATTCTGCATTATTCAAATGAGTTACTATCCTCTGGCCTGTTTTACTTCTCAGTCAGTGTAAACTTCTTGGCCATTTCAGCATGTCTGCCCACACATCTCCTATTTCAGTAGGTCTCATGTAAAAATGTTTTTGAAAGGAATGTTGCATGCAAAGCCTCCTAGAAAATAAGATTTCTTGGGATCGTAATGTGTTAGAAAAACTAACTATTGCTCCATTTTTACCAGCTCATCTGGCTGACTTGAGGTTCTTAACATGGAAAAACCTACTAATTGTTCTTATGTCTGCAAGAAGCAATTATGAGTTGCACGCTCTTATGGTAGGTCAGCCTGATCTCATTTTTTGCAAAGATGGGGCTTCCTTGTGATAATTCTTCATTAATGCCTAAAGCTGTATCATAAGCCAAGATATCCATCTCACTGTCTTATTTCCAGAACCTAAAAATGAAGGGGAAAGGATACTGCATACCATGGATGGCCACACACAGTAAGGTACAACACTGACAGATCAGAATCTTTCAGGAACTCTGATCAATTGTTCATTTCTTTTAAATGTAAGGAAAAAGGACAATCTGTGCCACAACAGAGTATTTCCAAATGGTTGTCTCATTCTATTACTTTTTGTTATACCCCCCGAACAAAACAGTTCCAGGCAGAAGGAAGTCTCATTCTACCAGAGCCTTGGTTTCATATGCGTGTTTTTTTTTTTTTTTTTTTTTTTTTTTTTTTTTTAGAAAGAATTGGATTCTGGAAGTATTCTAGAAGCAGAATCTTGGTCCTGTGTGCACACATTTCCAAAATACTATAAACTAGATCCATTCTTCAGGTCTAGGACAGGCTTTGCTAGGGCCATGCTTCAGGAGCTCTTGGACTGTTATCCTTCCTCCTCCCAATCTAGGCTATGATAATCTACCCATATAGCTTAGGCTACTGCAGTGATCCATATGATGAACATAGTTCAGTAATTTAAGTTAATTTACCATAAAAGGAGATGTCCAAATGATCATTGCTGCAGTAGTCACTCCCTGCCTTTACCCCCTTATTTTTGTATACCTTTTACGCCACAATGTGGTCTTTTATTTTTTTCCCTAGCATTGTCCTTGTAAGGGCTTTAGCTTTCTTCTCTCTCTCTGTTGGCTTGAGATCTCTGAAGGGTATAGCAGCCAAGCCGCACATTTTCTTCAGCTCACCTCAAGCTGAGTAATAGTAACCCACATAACTAAAGCCACTGCAGCAGTGATCATTCAAACATCACTATTAGGGTACATTTACTTACACAACTATGCAGTCTTCACTGCAAAGTTCCTACTATTTCTCCCTTACTAATATCAGTCCATAAAGGGAATGCTATTCCTAATGTCATCAAACAGAAAGACCTAGTCTGACATTTTACTTGTCTCTCTCCTATACTACACATACAGACTCAATACTAAAGTCCTAACCTTGCTAAAATTCCTCTTTCAGTGACTCTTGTCTGTGAGTAGTGAGAACTTGAGATTGTTAGTACGAAGACATAATCCTCATCAAATTGTTTAAACTCAGAAGATAAAAACAGTGCATCATTATCTATGATTAATTCAGTTGGCATGCCATACCTGGTAAATATTGTTTTGAACCTGTTGTAATTTGTTGGCTAGTCATTGCTGATATATTTAGAAATTCTTTAGCCCAAGAGGACTAGTCCACTACTACAAGGTAGTCCCTCCCTCTGATGTAACATAGATCTGCAGCTATTTTCTGCCAGGGTCCTTTCAGTAATGGAGCTGGTATCTATGGTTCTTTCCTTTGGGATGGTTTATAGGTTCATAGGTAGGTACTAGGCTATCGGCCCTAGGGCCCATACAAGCCTAGCCAAAAAATGTACCCTGGCTTTCGCCACCCAAGAAAATAATTTTCCTGTGCCCCTGTCGAGCAGTACCACAGAAGTGATCCCCAGGGTGAATTTCCCATTTCCCATCCAATCATCAAGATTTTTCTTGAAGAGTGCTAATGAGGAGCTCTGTTTGACATAGATAGGTAGTCTGTTCCAGAGTATGGGAAGTCTCTGGGACAGGAATCTATCCCTCCAGCATGTTCTGTTTATTGTGGTGACAAGGTTAAGGTCCCTATAGTGTGTAGCTCGGAGGGATTGAGATTTCTTTAAGTGGAGCATGTCCAACAGCTCTGGGTTTGACATAGCTTTGTATGTTAGGCAAAGATCGCCCCTGAGTAGGCGATATGCGATGGAGTAAAGCTGGAGTTTTTTGAGACGGTCTGCATAGGGCATATGTTTGAGGCCAGTAATTCTCTTTGTGAGGTATTTCTGTGGTCTTTCCAGTTGTTGTAGATGTCTTGTGAGGTACATACCAAAAGGGGCGTTGTACTCTATAATGGGTCTAATGAGTAATGAGTAGAGGGGAACAATGACCTCTTTTTTTCTGGATGAGAATAATTTTGTGATGAGATGAGCCACGTAGAAGGATTTCCTGACCACTGTGGCGATGTGATTATCAAATGAGAGACTACTGTCCACCTGTGTCCCAAGGTCTCATCACATTTTCAGCATTAAGTAGACTACCAGCTATGTGGTAGTTCATGGGTACAGAGTTTTTACCAAAGGGGATGACAATACACTTTTTGGCATTGAGCTTCATGCCATGGCTTTGTTTTTTTATGTATTATATAACTCTGGTACATTGACACAAGATTTGCAATGTCTATATTGATATGCGATACTAACATTTTGCCCCTTCCATGACAGTTATTCAGACCTTGTTGCCTGTCATGTATTTGTTTAAGCACTTTGGCACATCATACGGATGATACAGCAGTGCTATCTTGTTAAAATACAAACCACTGAGTTCAGACAATTGTCCTCTGAGACCATCGGTAGTTCATTGACATGTCTGATAGCTTGTTTTAATCTGTCAAGTTTTTAAGTAGTTACTGAGGCTCTGTGCATAAACAGCGATGCCTTTTTTGGTATTAGATAGAATCTAGTCAGGTACTGGGTTTATTGACAACAAATTGGCCACAGTCATTTGCTTTTCAGTTACATAAATCACTCTGGTATTGAAATATTTCACTCACAGAAGCATTTTCTGACATCATGGTATTGCTTTCTCCAAACCATAAAATCAATATTTGAAACTAATAGTTTGTGGTCAATCTGGAGTTCAAAGCCCTGAATCTCCAATAGATATCTTGAAAAATGATCACATACCAACATACTTGCAAGGCCCTCTTCTTCAATTTATGAATATCTTTATAGGTTCATAGATAGGTACTACGCTATTGGCCCTGGGGCCTATATAAGCCTAGCCAAAAAGGTTCCCTGGCTTTCACCACTCAAGGAAAAGATTTTTCAGTGCCCCTGTCGAGCAGTGCCATAGAAGTGATCCCCGGGGTGAATTTTCTATTTCCCAGCAAATCATCAAGATTTTTCTTAAAGAGGGCCAATGAGGAGCTTTGTTTGACATGAATAGGTAGTTTGTTCCAGAGTATGGGAAGTCTCTGAGACAGGAATCTATCCCTCCAGCATGTTCTGTTAATTGTGGTGACAAGGTTTAGGTCCCTGGAGCATGTGGTTCGGAGAGATTGGGATTTCTTTAAGTGGAGCATGTCCAACAGCTCTAGGTTTGACATAGCTTTGCATGTTAGGCAGAGATCATCTCTGAGTAGGCGATATGCAATGGAGTAGAGCTGGAGTTTTTTGAGACGGTCTGCATATGGCATCTGTTTGAGGCTGGTACTCCTCTTAGTGAGGTATTTCTGTGGCCTTTCCAATTGTTGTAGGTGTCTTGTGAGATACATACCAAATGGGGCATTGTACTCTATAATGGGTCTGATGAGGGATGAGTAGAGAGGAACAATGACCCCCTTTTTTCTAGAGGAGAACCCTTTTGTGATGAAGTGTGCCACATAGAAGGATTTCCTGACTACTATGGCGATGTGGTTATCAAAGCAGAGACTTCTGCCCACCTGTGTCCCAAGGTCTCTTGTCACACTTTCAGTGTTTAGTGAGCTACCACTTATGTGGTAGTTCATGGTTACCAAGTTTTTCCCAAAGGGGATAACAATGCACTTCTTGGCATTGAGCTTGAGGCCATGACTTTGACACCAAGCATCTGTCTCTGTGAGTCCCTTTTATAGAACGTCTGCATCATTAGGTGATTCTATTATGGCTCACAGTTTACAGTCATCTGAGAACTTTGTTAGCCAAAGACCTTCTGTGTTGGCCTGTACTTCAGAGAAGAAGATGCTGAACAGGAGAGGACACAAGACCAATCCCTGTGGTACTTCACTTGTCACTTGTCTGAAGTCGGACTTGGAGTCGGCTACTTTTACTGCGTGGGTTCTGTCAGTTAGTCAGTTGGCCACCCATCTTGTGACATAGGGATTTATACCCAGTTTAGTTACTTTATCTATAATTCCAGAGTGGGGATGGTATTGAAAGCCTTGGCCAGGTCAAGATAGACTGTGTGCACTACCTTGCCCTCGTCTACAGCTCTAGTGATTGCTTCAAATAAGTCAATCAGGTTTAGTAGACAGAATCTACCTTTTACAAACCCAAACTGAGTGGGGTTCTGGGTATGGAGGTTACCTAAGTCTTTGTATATAAGCTCCAAGATGATACGTTCCATGGCTTGCAGACCAGGCTCATCAGGCTAATGGGGCTGTAGTTTCCGGGGTCCGTGGTGGCACCCCCTTTGGGGAGTGGGATAACTGTTGCTGTGCGCCATTCTGCAATAGTTACCATTCTAGAGAACAGTCAAGAGGTTGTGCTACCTGTCCATCCAGGTAGATTAACAGCAGCATCTACACCATTATTACTAGCATCAGCATTCATTATTGTTGACTTGGTGACATAATAAGCAGGTGAATACTGGAGAAGACATCAGCATTTGCTTATTTTGCTGAAGGCATCAGCATTCCTCCATGACTGAGGTACGTATTTCTTTTGTAAATCTGTCAGTGGCTGTGGCATTGTGATGTGGACAGATCTGACACAAAGTTTCCCAAAACATTTATCCTACCTGAGGCCAAGTTCATCTACATAGATTGGGTATTTTAGGTTTAGTGTGGCTTTCCCCTTGTTTGAATCTAATCTGAATCTACTAGCACTTATGCTGTGACTGAAACATTAGATTTTGTGTATATCAAAGCAGCATTTGTCTCTATTTACACTCAAACCTAACTTTTTAATGATTTGGAGCACTGTCGCCAATCCTTCGTTATGTGTCTGTTTATTAGGAGCAAACACTAGCACATTATCCATAACAATAATAAAACCTATATGCCATTTTAACAGATTACTTATGTCCTATTGAAATATTTCTGATGCTGAAGTTATACCAAATTGCAGTCTTCTGGAATCAAATCTTATAGTTTGAGTAATAAAGTTTGTTAGCACTTTACTATGTCTCTCTCTCTCGATCTCTATAGGGATCTCTGCAAAAAATGACTTGAATATCCCTGATGTGGAACACACTATGGCACTGACAAGCATGAGTGCAATATCCTGAAGGATAGGCAGAATGAACCTTTCCATCATGATTGTATCATTTAACATTTTAAATCAACACACATTTTCACGCTGGTGTTCATTTTAATGGAAGTCGTCATTGTTCACACTATTCAGTAGGTTCAGTTACACTTTCAGCCGCACCATGCGTTTGCATATGTTTGAATTTTACCAAAACTTGAAAAAAATATTGGAACTGATTGCACTCTTCTGGGTGAGATCAGGGTGTACGAGAAAGTGCCTGGCTTCAACATTATCTTTACTAGATCACAGTTAGGCAAACCAATGTCTGCAAACATATATACATTAATTTTGTTTCCTCTGGCAATCAGTCCCAACTTTCAAGCAGCATTTGTGCTGATCAGATTATTCAAGTATGGACCATCCATAACACACCTTTCAACTGCACAGATTTTCACAGAATGTCTAGATTTGTGCCTCATATTTTTGGTCTATTTTTCATAAAAGTGTGTTTTTCTGGCACATTAATGGCAAATCATTTCAGAATGAAGTTATAAAACAATAACAGACATTTGAGTTTCAGACTTCATACCCTTCAGAGAACTTATGCTAATGCAAAACCTGTTATTCTATCAACTTTCTAAGTCTGTAACAGCAATATTTAAAAATTGTCCCTATTTTTATTCCTTTGCCCTACTTTTATTTATAGCTTTCATACCTATGCCATTTCTACTCAATCATTTCTAGGAAATTTCCTTTACATTTTAATTTGCCTGCAACTCTATGCATTTCCCTATCTGCTTCATGCAGCTATCAACACTAAGAGATGATTATGTAAGCACAACTGATACTATAGTAACATAAGCACCACTGATACTATAGTAACATAAGCACCACTGATACTATAGTAACATCAGCCCTTGCATCTGTTTTAAAGCTTACCGGGATTCCATGTGATGGTCAGATTCATTGTTTGGCATAGCAGCCATTGAACCCAGGGACAATGCTTTCTGAATATTTGCTTCAATTTCATTTCATTGACTAGACCTTTTACTAGCTTAGTTTTACAGATGACAGCAAAATATCCCATCTTGTGGCATTTCCTGCACTTTTTGCCTCATCCAGCACAATGCTGTGTCCCAGTGTGTGAACAATTGCATATTCTGCATTTGCCAGATGTGAATTCACTCTGTTTTTCAAGCATATGCTTACTTTATTTCTTATCACTTATTTTTACAAAACTTGCACTTTCTTTATGGTTTGACATCACTTGCTGCACTTCTATTTGTGTTTTGTCTCTTTACTAAGTCTGCCTCTCTAGCAATCTGAATTGCCTTTTACAAAGTAAAATTCATTCACTTCCAGCTGTAACTTTTGAAACACTTCAGTATCAGATAAACTAATCACTATTGTTTATCTCTTGTCTGACTAAACTCACAATATTCAGATAGTCCATATAGTCACCTAACAAATGTTTCCACTAACTTTCTCTTACTTTGAACATGTCAGTGAAAGCATGCCTCTTCATAAATAACATTTCTTACTGGTACAAAGTGTTCTTTAAGTTAACTTATTACTGACTGATATTACTCTGACCCTCAGAAAAATGAAAATGAACTGTAAATGGCTGCTACCGCTTTTGTGTATGATGCAAAGTAAAATATTTACTTGTATTTCTTCACTTTTTATCACACTTAGGTAATATTTGTGTGACTGTATAAAAACATTTAAATCAGCATTAAAAACATATTACCAAAATAACCTCTCTTGTCCCTGCAAAACAATCAGGTCACCTTACGACCATCCCTAACTACTCCTGTATTTCAAATGACAAATACCATGTTTTAAATATTTGTCTTTTTTACAGTTGTGCAATTTTTCTCTAATTGCACACTATAATTGGTCATCATCATCATTATCATCATCTTTCGGCTGTTCCCGTTAGGGGTCGCCACAGCGGATCATCTGTTTCCATTTCTTCCTGTCCTCTACATCTTGCTCTGTCAAACCAACCACCTGCATGTCCTCTCTCACCACATCCATAAACCTCATCTTAGGCCTTCCTCTTTTCCTGTTACCTGGTAGCTTCATCCTTAGCATATTTTTCCCAATATACCCAGCATCCCTCCTCAGCACATGTCCAAACCAACGTAATCTTGCCTCTCTGGCTTTGTCTCCAAACCTTCCAACCTGGGCTGACCCTCTAATATACTTATTCCTAATCCTGTCCACCCTCATCACACCCAGTGCAAATCTTAACATCTTTAACTCTGCCACATCCAGCTCTAACTCCTGCCTTTTTGTCAATGCCACTGTCTCCAACCCATGTAGCATAGCTGGTCTCATTACCCTCTTGTAGACCTTCCCTTTCACTCTTACTGTTACTCGTCTGTCACAAATCACTCCTGACACTCTTCTCCACCCACTTCATTCTGCCTGTACTCTCTTCTTCACCTCTCTTCCACACTCACCATTACTCTGAACTATTGATCCCAAGTATTTAAACTCATCCACCTTCACCACCTCTACTCCTTGCATCCTCACCATTCCTCTATCCTCCCTCTCATTCACACACATATATTCTGTCTTAGTCCTGCTGACCTTCATTCCTCTTCTCTCTAGAGCATATCTCCATCTCTCCAGGGTCTCCTCCACCTGTTCTCTACTCTCACTACAGATCACAATATCATCTGCAAACATCATAGTCCACGGGGACTCCTGTCTGATCTCGTCTGTCAGCCTGTCCATCACCATTGCAAATGAGAAAGGGCTCAGAGCTGATCCTTTATGTAATCCCACCTCCACCTTAAACACATCTGTCACTCCCACCGCAGACCTCACTGCTGTCACACTACCCTCGTACATATCCTGTACCACTCTAACATACTTCTCTGACACTCCCAACTTCCTCATACAATACCACAACTCCTCTCTAGGCACCCTGTCATATGCTTTCTCTAAGTCTACAAAAACACAATGCAACTCCTTCTGACCTTCTCTGTACTTCTCCATCAACTCTCTCAGAGTAAACATCGCATCTGTAGTGCTGTTTCCCGGCATGAAAACATACTGCTGATCACTAATCATCACGTCCCTTCTTAACCTAGCTTCCACTACTCTTTCCAATAACTTTATGCTGTGACTGAACAATTTAATCCCTCTGTATAAATGGTACTGCTGCATAACTCTGCTATTTATATTTGAAACTTCTGCCTTATATTTTGCAATGCCAAGACTTACTAATGTACTCATGTACTGTACTGTATTTACATATCTCTGACTATATATATATATATATATATATATATATATATATATATATATATGTATAGATATATATACTCGATTATCAGTCGTGTAAAGTCTGTGTATTAAGTTTATTAATCTTATTAAATTTGCATATTCTGTATTACTTGTGGAGCTTTTCTCCCCAAGCCTCCACTGAAAGTGGTTTACTGACCCAGTGCACTTTCCTGGTCAACAAATGTCAATAAATAAATAAATAAATAAATAAATAAATAAATAAATTAATTAATTAATTAATAAATAAATAAAATGTGAAACCATGCAAATGTTTGCCTCCTTGATGGACAGGCAGTTGGCTTTATCCCAGGATGATAGGTTCAGAGGTTGATAGGTTCATCGAAGGTTAGTATGGTAATACCCCTAGAGCCCTTACAAGCCTAGCCATATTAATCCTGAGTGACCCCAATTTTCAATGGTTAGGTTTATTTATTTATTTATTTGACATTTGGTAACTGGAGAAAGAGATAGAAGTGGGGCAAGGTGGGGTGAGGAGGTAGAACTAACTAGTTTTGGAGCAGGGACATATTCTTGACTTGAGTAGGAAATGTTTTAGTGTGAATTTAAATCTCTTGAGATTTGATATAGGTCTGATATCAATATAAGGCATTCCAAAGTTTAGCAATAACATAGGAATAAAGACATTGTACAGCTTTTTTGTTTGGTCTATATAGGATTATTAGTTACTTATCTTCAGAAGGGACAGCCCTAGTAGGTATGTAGATTTGGAGAATTGTGTTTAAGGAAGGATAGTTATCAGACTGATATATAATTTTGTGTGCAAACTGTAAATGTTAGTTGAAGATAGCTTAGGTGATGTGAGACTTTGAGGCAGTTAACCAATGCTGTGGTGTTTGCAGTAATTTATTGTAACGGGATTTGAGCTTATTTTTGGTGTAATCTGAAGGTTGGTCAAAATGGAGTATCCATAAAGTTTTTGTGCCGATACAGCATCCATAGTTTGTAGTGCATTATCTTGACTGCATTATGTATATGGCGATCACAGGAGAGTTTATTGTCTAATGTCACCTCTAATAGTTTGGCATGTGAAACCACTTCCATTTCTGTATTATTTAGCAAATATATCTTAAAGACAGATGAGAGTGCCTTAGGTGTGAAAAAGAGAAGTTTTGTTTTATTGGGGTTGAGAAGAAGTGCGCTCCTGAGCCAAGCTTTTAGTGAGGAGAAGGCAGTTTGGGTTATTTGCTCAAGGTGTATTATATGATAAGAGGAGGAGATTATAGTAAAATCATTGGTATATTTGATTAAGGAGCTTTGCTGGGAGCAGTCTGATGGTTATTTATGAATGTATTAAAGATAAGGGCTCTAAGAATGGACCCTTGTGGCACTCCTGTGTTACTTAGATATTGAGAGAGGCAGCTTTGCAATTGAATGCATTGTTGTCTATCCGACAGATAGCTGGTAAACTGCTGCTGAGTGGGTGAAGAAACACCTAGAGGAGAAAGTTTCTGTAAAAGTTTGTGGTGAGAGACTGCATCAAAGGCCATAGAAAGATCAAGTATTACTGGAGTTATTTGGCTGGAGTCTCTATCTTTATTAACTATATCCATAAAGGAAATTAGTGCAGTTGTTGCACTGTGTGTTGGCCTGAAGCGGTGTGGGGTGTGTTTAAGTAATTTGTTCAGGATAAGGTGGTTAATGAGTTGTTTATATGCACATTTTCTAACAATTTGGATAGGGGAGTTAGGATGGTAATGGGATGATAATTAGTTAATTTGTTAGATTTCCCACCTTTGTGTAAAGGGATTATGCTAGATCTTTTCCATGGGGAGGGGACATGAGATTCTATGAAGGATCTATTCATGAGAATGCTTACTCGATATGCATTGGCATCCACAGCAAGTTTCAAGTATTTAGAAAAGAAGCTGTCAGTAGAAGGAGAACAAGGTTTTAATTTGAGAAGGAATTTGTGTATATAATGTGTGGGTACAGGTTTCACAGAGAGGAAAGAAAGCTGCATGTCTGGTGTAGCAATGTCTTGGTTCAGAGGAAAGAAGATGGAGAGTGTGTGGAAGACATCAGAGAAGGAGATGGACTAAGATATTTTGTGAAGTTAGATATTTTGGGATTTGTAGAATCACTGACTAATTTAAGTATACTTGCTATAAAATGAGCATTACATGCATTTGTTATTTGGGATGAAGTTTCATCTGTGGCTGGTGATGGATTTTGCTTGGATTCTGGGGTGAGGAGTGATGAAATGGCATGATCATTTTTTTGGATTGTTTTTGTGAAAGTTTAATTGTTGTGAGAAGTGCTCCTCCTTCTTATCCTTATTTACCAATGTTTTTGCTTGGTTACGTAATTGTCTATAGTTTTGTAAGTTTATATAATTTTTGTTTTTTTGACATTGTTTCCAAGCTTTATCCCTGGTTACTAGTAAGTTTTTTGTAGGCTTATTTAGCCATGGTACATGGCTGGTCTTTGGTCTTTTTGTATGAAGTGGGGCTAAGCTATTGAGGGTGTCTAGAAATAAATTATTAAAGTAGCGGTTGACAGCATCATCTAAGGGTAAAGTTTTTAGCATAGACCAATTTATTGATCTAATTATGTTAACAAAACGTTGTTGGTTAAAGTTATATAAATTGCAAAAGGAAGTTTTATAATTGTGGTGTTTGGGTGAGTGGGTGGTAGTCCTATGAGTATAAGTGGAAAGGTGGTCACTTAAAATATCTGGGAGAGTACCAGAGTTGGAATATTTATAGGGATCTGAAACAAAGATCAAGTCCAGAATAGATCTGGGGTAGTTTTTCTGAGTCCTAGTTGGTATTGTGATGAGTTGTGTGTATGTATGAAGCTTAATACTATTTGCTGGGAAGTCTGTGATTAAGTGTTGCCAGTTAACACTAATGTCACCCATGATGATTGTTTCATTTGATATATTTTGTAACATCCAGGATAGGATGTCTTCTAAAATTGGAATATTGTGGCCAGGAGAAATGACAAGACTGTGATATATTGTTGCCTGGTTTTATTAATTTTTAAGAATGCTATTAGCATTTTTGTGGTGCAGAATGTGGGAACAGCTTAGAATAAAGACGTGCTGTGAGTGGGTGAGTTGGGATAGATTAAGGCTACCACTCCTCCTTTTTTCTGAGTTCTATCTGCTCTTAGTATATTATATCCTGGTGGGAGCAGTTTAGTATCCTGGATGTGTGGCTTTAACCATGTTTCTGTGACTGCAAGTAAGTCTGGGAAGTATTATGATAGCCATTTGCGGAACTCTGTTATTTTGTTTGCAAATACTACATAGATTTAGAGAAACTAGAAATACATTTTTATGGGTAGAAGTGTGAAAAGAGATGGGAGTAGAAGTGGGTCCTGGGCTGGGATGGATGTCCCCACATTCAGATAAGTTAGAGTAGTGGGTGAAATAGTGATTGAGATGGGTTGGTTTTATTATTTGATTTAGCTTTGAGAGAACAGTAGTTTAGGTTTAAGACAGGCCTGTTGAAGTCTGTATTTAGTAATTAGTAGGATATGTGATTCAAAGAGTGAAACTATCTGTTTCATTTCAAAGTTTGTGTGGGAAGTGGTTGATTTTGTAATTGTAATGAATTCTTGGGAAATAATTTCAGTAAAGTGTGTAAGAAGTAAGGGAAATAGAGTGAGGGATGTAGGGAGAGATATGACAGGTTTAGGGTATAATATGTTGAAGAAATGTTATAGGAGTATGGGGCTAGAAAAAAAAAGGAGAGAGTATTTGAATAGCGGCTATTGGGCAGAGACTTCATAGAAACTGAGGTCAGGCTAAATGATTTAGGGTGGGGTGTTACAAAATGTGTGGTGTGTTAAAGAAGGGGTGTAAGGCTCTGTCTGATTGGATAGAATTTGAGAATTTGAGAAAGGGAGGAGTTAGGATAAGTTAAAATAAGTATAAATGTAGTTGAAGGCAGTGGGTGGGAATGTGGGTAGGGTAGGGGAGCGGAGTAAGCCAAAGTGGAGTGAAGACGAACAGAGTGGGCTGGAGCTGGTCAAAGTAGGGCACAAAAACCAATCAAGTAAGTTGTGGTTAGCTCAAACAGGAGCTGAGTACTGAGAGAAAAACTAAGGAGGAAACCATAAAAAAGTTATCACAAGCTGGAAGTTTACTGTTGCTAGTTTACAACTCCAAGTGATGCAGTGGACAAACATTTTAATTGGAACACAAGTGAGAGAGAGAGAGAGAGATAAAAAGCAGAAGTTTAGGTAATATTGTTACAAGGACTAAAAAGATTAGAGAGACTGAAATAAGGCTAGAATGCAGAGGCAATTAGAAAAGACAAAAATGGGACTAAAATATAAAGTAAAGCATGAAATAGCTGAGCTATTTAAATAATGGGGGGGGGGTTAGAAAATAACCAACGACACAAATTGCACTGAGGTTTAGTAGGGAATTACATGAAACCTATGCAGAGTAAGTTACATGCTGGTAAAACAGTAGTAGATGGGGAATGAGAGAAAAATAAGAGCTCATTTGTGATGTACGGGGAGCTGTTTCAAATAGACAAGCAGTAATACAATTTAAAGATAAATAGCACAATATACATTAATTAAAAGGAGATTCTATTAATTGCAGGGAACCAGGTGAGTGAAATTCACAGAGGTAAAGGTCTATGGAAGTTAATACTGACTTCCTCTGTGCAGGGGGACATGGGCGCCACCTCAGGAGTGAATTTGCAGTCAACCATCGATTGATGTAGGTTGAGTTTGAAAAGAGTCATGGAGGTGCTCTGTTTCATGTGAATTGGAACTTGTTCCAGAGAAAGGGCAGTCTCTTGGAGATATATGTATCTTTTCAGAATGACCTGTTAATGTCAGAGGCTAGCTTAAGATCCTTGGAGCGTGTGACCTTCATTCAATTTGATTTACAAATGTGTAGCATTTCCATCAGGGCCAGGTCAGAGACTGCCCTGTAAGCCAAGTACAGATCCTGCCTTAGAAACCTGTAGGAGACAACATACAGTGATAGGACTTTCAGTCTTTTCACTTAAGACTTGTTTTGTGTACCCTGTAATTTCTTGATGAGAAACCTCTGTGATCTCTTCAATTGCTACAGGTGTCTGGTGAGGTACATGCAAGTGGGAGCATTGTACACAATTACTGGTCTGATGAGGGCCAAGTATAGGAATTATATCTTCCTAAGATCTAGATCTGATGCCTTTACTTATAAGATGTGCCTCATAGAAGAATTTCCTTACTACTGTGGATACACGGAGGTCAAAGTTCAGGTTGCTATTATCTGAGTACCCACATCATGTACCACTGGGTCTACATTTAGGGGAATGCTGTCTATAATGTAATTAGCAGGTATGTCAGTTTTCCCGTAGGGAACAATAATGTATTTTTTTACATTTAGCTTTAATCTGTGGCTTTGGCACCAATCATTTGTCTATGTTAACCCTGTCTGTGGTATATTAACATCACTGGGGGACTCAAAGATTGTCCCAGTTTGCAATCATCAGCAAACTTAGTCAACCACAGGCTGCCTAGGTTTGCCTAGATTTCTGAGAAATAAATTCCAACCAGTAAGGGGCCCAGCACAGAACACTATGCTATGCCACTGGTGGCTTCTCTTTTGCTAGAGGGGATGTCACTCATTTTTACAGTATGTGTCCTGTTGGTGAGCCAGATGGCTACACATCTGGTTGTAGGGGTTAATTCCCTAATTTAGAGAGTTTCTCTATAATTCCTGAGTGGGGGATTGCATCAAATGTCTTAGCTAGGTCAAGATAGGTGGTATGCACTGTATTTCCCTTGTCCAGGGATTTGGTGACTTTCTTGAAGAATCAGCCATGTTTAATAGGCATGATCTACCTTTAATGAATTTGAAGTGGGTTGGGTCCAGAGCTTGGAGAGTACAACTGCCCTTGTTAATAAGGTCCATAATGATTTTTTCCATGGTCTTGCAGATGACGCTAGTCAAGCTTATGGGCCTATAATTCCTAGGGCCAGTTGATGGTCCCCCTTTGAGCAGAGGGATTACTGTTGCTGCCTCCCATTCTGATGGAACATAGCCAGTTCACAAGCTGTGGTTAAACACGGATCCAAATGGGTCTACTAGGTCATGTTTTAAGTTGTTTAAAAGGCAAGCTGGGATGTTGTCTGGTCTCATTAATGCAGTGTTTTTGGCATTGGAGAGCACAGAGATGACCTGCTCTCCAGAGATAATAGGCTGGGGGATGGTGGCAAGTATACTTTGGGGGATGACTGGAGGAGACATGGGGGATTTCTGTCAGCTATTAGGTTGGCTAATATCTCCATTTGTGCATGGGTGGTGCAATCCACAACCAGTTCACTACGAGCTGGGTATTACCTTTCAGATTTTGGATGCAGTTAAATAATTACTTATGATTATCCTGATTATCCCCAGCTAGGGAGGCTGTTTTTTCTTCATAATTAGCTTGCAGGACTTGACAAGATCTCAACTTTTTTTGTTTAAGCTAAAGAGGGATTTCATCCTCTGTTGAGTCAGTTCCATCTTGTTCTTGGACATTAATTTCTTTCTCTTGTTGTATAGCCTGTTTATGCTAGGGGTCAACCAGGATAGCTTGTTTTTTTGGCAAGACCTGCTTTTCATCCAGTCAGGTACAATCGATTCTATACAACTGCTTAAATGGTTATACAGAGCACTGGTGTAGAACTCTGCATAGGAGTTTATGTTATCTACAGTCGAGGGGGCTTTGAAACTTCTTATACCATCACTTAGTCTGAGGTAGTTTGTCTTTGAAACATTAAGTGTTTTTGAGCTTGATGGGATATCTAGTCTTATAATTATATTGAACAAGATTTATGGTCTAATCTTACCAGGAAGGACATCACACAGGGGAGGGTGCAATTTTCTCCCAAGTCATTGAGTACTATGTCCAGTACATTTGAGCCTCTACTGGATGTGCTGACTAGCTGTTCCAGAGCATTTGCACTGACAAAGTTCACGAACCTCTTATCCAGC